>NC_135805.1:2082201-2236862 GCF_964213995.1 Mustelus asterias | reverse complement strand
GTCGGGTATTGATGGGGGGGAGTGTCGGGGTATTGATGGGGGGGAGTGTCGGGGTATTGATGGGGGGAGTGTCGGGGGTATTGATGGGGGGGAGTGTCAGGGTATTGATGGGGGGGAGTGTCGGGTATTGATGGGGGGGAGTGTCGGGGTATTGATGGGGGGGAGTGTCGGGGTATTGATGGGGGGAGTGTGTCGGGTATTGATGGGGGGAGTGGTCGAGGTATTGATGGGGGAGTGTCGGGGTATTGATGGGGGGAGTGTCGGGGTATTGAATGGGGGGAGTGTCGGGGTATTGATGGGGGGATGTGTCGGGGTATTGATGGGGTCGAGGTATTGGATGGGGGAGTGTCGGGGTATTGATGGGGGGAGTGTCGAGGTATTGGTGGGGAGTGTCGGGGTATTGATGGGGGAGTGTCGGGGTATTGATGGGGGAGTGTCGGGGTATTGATGGGGGAGTGTCGGGGTATTGATGGGGAGTGTCGGGGTTGTATTGATGGGGGAGGTCCGGGTATGATGGGGAGTGTCGGGGTATTGATGGGGGAGTGTCGGGGTATTGATGGGGCGAGTGTCCGGGGTATTGATGGGGCGAGTGTCGGGGTATTGATGGGGAGTGGTCGGGGTATTGATGGGGGAGTGTCGGGGTATTGATGGGGGGAGTGTTGGGGTATTGATGGGGGAGTGTCGGGGTATTGATGGGGGAGTGTCGGGGTATTGATGGGGGGGTGTCGGGGTATTGATGGGGGAGTGTCGGGGTATTGAGGGGGGAGTGTCTGGGTATTGATGGGGGGAGTGGTGGGGTATTGATGGGGGAGTGTCGGGGTATTGATGGGGGAGTGTCGGGGTATTGATGGGGAGTGTTGGGTAATTGATGGGTGAGTGTCGGGGTATTGATGGGTGAGTGTCGGGGTATTGATGGGTGAGTGTCTGGGTAATGATGGGGGAGTGTCGGGGTATTGATGGGGGGAGTGTCGGGGTATTGATGGGGAGTGTTGGGGTATTGATGGGTGAGTTGTCGGGGTATTGATGGGTGAGTGTCGGAGTATTGATGGGGGAGTGTCGGGGGTATTGATGGGGGGAGTGTCGGGGTATTGATGGGGAGTGTCGGGGTATTGATGGGGGAGTGTCGGGGTATTGATGGGGGAGTGTCGGGGTATTGATGGGGGAGTGTCGGGGTTATTGATGGGGGAGTGTCGGGGTATTGATGGGGATTGTCGGGGTATTGATGGGGGAGTGTCGGGGTATTGATGGGGAGTGTCGGGGTATTGATGGGGGGAGTGTCGGGGTATTGATGGGGAGTGTCGGGGTATTGATGGGGAGTGTCGGGGTATTGATGGGGAGTGTCGGGGTATTGATGGGGGAGTGTCGGGGTATTGATGGGGAGTGTCGGGGTATTGATGGGGAGTGTCGGGGTATTGATGGGGGAGTGTCGGGGTATTGATGGGGGAGTGTCGGGGTATTGATGGGGAGTGTCGGGGTATTGATGGGGGAGTGTCGGGGTATTGATGGGGAGTGTCGGGGTATTGATGGGGGGAGTGTCGGGGTATTGATGGGGGGAATGTCGGAGTATTGATGGGGGAGTGTCGGGGTATTGATGGGGGGTGTGTCGGGGTTTTGATGGGGGGAGTGTCGGGGTATTGATGGGGGGGAGTGTCGGGGTATTGATGGGGGAGTGTCGGGGTATTGATGGAGGGAGTGTCGGGGTATTGATGGGGGGGAGTGTCGGGGTATTGATGGGGGGAGTGTGTCGGGGTATTGATGGGGGGGAGTGTCGAGGTATTGATGGGGGAGTGTCGGGGTATTGATGGGGGGGAGTGTCGGGGTATTGATGGGGGAGTGTCGAGGTATTGATGGGGGAGTGTCGGGGTATTGATGGGGTGAGTGTCGGGGTATTGATGGGGGAGTGTCGAGGTATTGATGGGGGAGTGTCGGGGTATTGATGGGGGAGTGTCGAGGTATTGATGGGGGAGTGTCAGGGTATTGATGGGGAGTGTCGGGGTATTGATGGGGGAGTGTCTGGGTATTGATGGGGAGTGTCGGGGTATTGATGGGGGAGTGTCGGGGTATTGATGGGGGGAATGTCGGAGTATTGATGGGGGAGTGTCGGGGTATTGATGGGGGGGGAGTGTCGGGGTATTGATGGGGGGGAGTGTCGGGGTATTGATGGGGGAGTGTCGGGGTATTGATGGGGGGGAGTGTCGAGGTATTGATGGGGGAGTGTCGGGGTATTGATGGGGGGAGTGTCGGGGTATTGATGGGGGGGAGTGTCGGGGTATTGATGGGGGGGAGTGTCGAGGTATTGATGGGGGAGTGTCGAGGTATTGATGGGGGACTGTCGGGGTATTGATGGGGGGAGTGTCGGGGTATTGATGGGGGGGAGTGTCGGGGTATTGATGGGGGGAGTGTGTCGGGGTATTGATGGGGGGGAGTGTCGAGGTATTGATGGGGGAGTGTCGGGGTATTGATGGGGGGAGTGTCGGGGTATTGATGGGGGGGAGTGTCGGGGTATTGATGGGGGGAGTGTGTCGGGGTATTGATGGGGGGGAGTGTCGAGGTATTGATGGGGGAGTGTCGGGGTATTGATGGGGGGGGAGTGTCGAGGTATTGGTGGGGGAGTGTCGGGGTATTGATGGGGGTGTGTCGGGGTATTGATGGGGGAGTGTCGGGGTATTGATGGGGGAGTGTCGGGGTATTGATGGGGGAGTGTCGGGGTATTGATGGGGGAGTGTCGGGGTATTGATGGGGGAGTGTCGGGGTATTGATGGGGGAGTGTCGGGGTATTGATGGGGCGAGTGTCGGGGTATTGATGGGGCGAGTGTCGGGGTATTGATGGGGGAGTGTCGGGGTATTGATGGGGGGAGTGTCGGGGTATTGATGGGGGGAGTGTTGGGGTATTGATGGGGGAGTGTCGGGGTATTGATGGGGGAGTGTCGGGGTATTGATGGGGGGGTGTCGGGGTATTGATGGGGGGGAGTGTCGGGGTATTGATGGGGGGGAGTGTCGGGGTATTGATGGGGGGGAGTGTCGGGGTATTGATGGGGGGGAGTGTCGGGGTATTGATGGGGGGAGTGTGTCGGGGTATTGATGGGGGGGAGTGTCGAGGTATTGATGGGGGAGTGTCGGGGTATTGATGGGGGGAGTGTCGGGGTATTGATGGGGGGGAGTGTCGGGGTATTGATGGGGGGAGTGTGTCGGGGTATTGATGGGGGGGAGTGTCGAGGTATTGATGGGGGAGTGTCGGGGTATTGATGGGGGGGAGTGTCGAGGTATTGGTGGGGGAGTGTCGGGGTATTGATGGGGGTGTGTCGGGGTATTGATGGGGGAGTGTCGGGGTATTGATGGGGGAGTGTCGGGGTATTGATGGGGGAGTGTCGGGGTATTGATGGGGGAGTGTCGGGGTATTGATGGGGGAGTGTCGGGGTATTGATGGGGGAGTGTCGGGGTATTGATGGGGCGAGTGTCGGGGTATTGATGGGGCGAGTGTCGGGGTATTGATGGGGGAGTGTCGGGGTATTGATGGGGGGAGTGTCGGGGTATTGATGGGGGGAGTGTTGGGGTATTGATGGGGGAGTGTCGGGGTATTGATGGGGGAGTGTCGGGGTATTGATGGGGGGGTGTCGGGGTATTGATGGGGGGGAGTGTCGGGGTATTGATGGGGGGGAGTGTCGGGGTATTGATGGGGGGGAGTGTCGGGGTATTGATGGGGGGGAGTGTCAGGGTATTGATGGGGGGGAGTGTCGGGGTATTGATGGGGGAGTGTCGGGGAATTGATGGGGGAGTGTCGGGGTATTGATGGGGGAGAGTGTTGGGGTATTGATGGGGGACTGTCGGGGTATTGATGGGGGGGAGTGTCGGGGTATTGATGGGGGGAGTGTCGGGGTATTGATGGGGGGGAGTGTCGGGGTATTGATGGGGGGGAGTGTCGAGGTATTGATGGGGGAGTGTCGGGGTATTGACGGGGGGAGTGTCGGGGTATTGATGGGGGGGGAGTGTCGGGGTATTGATGGGGGGAGTGTGTCGGGGTATTGATGGGGGGGAGTGTCGAGGTATTGATGGGGGACTGTCGGGGTATTGATGGGGGGAGTGTCGGGGTATTGATGGGGGGGAGTGTCGGGGTATTGATGGGGGGAGTGTGTCGGGGTATTGATGGGGGGGAGTGTCGAGGTATTGATGGGGGAGTGTCGGGGTATTGATGGGGGGAGTGTCGGGGTATTGATGGGGGGAGTGTCGGGGTATTGATGGGGGGAGTGTGTCGGGGTATTGATGGGGGGGAGTGTCGAGGTATTGATGGGGGAGTGTCGGGGTATTGATGGGGGGGAGTGTCGAGGTATTGGTGGGGGAGTGTCGGGGTATTGATGGGGGTGTGTCGGGGTATTGATGGGGGAGTGTCGGGGTATTGATGGGGGAGTGTCGGTGTGTTGATGGGGGAGTGTCGGGGTATTGATGGGGGAGTGTCGGGGTATTGATGGGGGAGTGTCGGGGTATTGATGGGGGAGTGTCGGGGTATTGATGGGGGGAGTGTCGGGGTATTGATGGGGGAGTGTCGGGGTATTGATGGGGGGAGTGTCGGGGTATTGATGGGGGGAGTGTTGGGGTATTGATGGGGGAGTGTCGGGGTATTGATGGGGGAGTGTCGGGGTATTGATGGGGGGGTGTCGGGGTATTGATGGGGGGAGTGTCGGGGTATTGATGGGGGTGAGTGTCGGGGTATTGATGGGGGGGAGTGTCGGGGTATTGATGGGGGGGAGTGTCGGGGTATTGATGGGGGGGAGTGTCGGGGTATTGATGGGGGAGTGTCGGGGAATTGATGGGGGAGTGTCGGGGTATTGATGGGGGGGAGTGTTGGGGTATTGATGGGGGAGTGTCGGGGTATTGATGGGGGAGTGTCGGGGTATTGATGGGGGAGTGTCGGGGTATTGATGGGGGGGTGTGTCGGGGTATTGATGGGGGCGAGTGTCGGGGTATTGATGGGGAGTGTCGGGGTATTGATGGGGGGGAGTGTCGGGGTATTGATGGGGAGTGTTGGGGTATTGATGGGTGAGTGTCGGGGTATTGATGGGTGAGTGTCGGGGTATTGATGGGTGAGTGTCGGGGTATTGATGGGGGAGTGTCGGGGTATTGATGGGGGGGAGTGTCGGGGTATTGATGGGGAGTGTTGGGGTATTGATGGGTGAGTGTCGGGGTATTGATGGGTGAGTGTCGGAGTATTGATGGGGGAGTGTCGGGGTATTGATGGGGGGAGTGTCGGGGTATTGATGGGGAGTGTCGGGGTATTGATGGGGGAGTGTCGGGGTATTGATGGGGGAGTGTCGGGGTATTGATGGGGGAGTGTCGGGGTATTGATGGGGGAGTGTCGGGGTATTGATGGGGAGTGTCGGGGTATTGATGGGGGAGTGTCGGGGTATTGATGGGGAGTGTCGGGGTATTGATGGGGGGGAGTGTCGGGGTATTGATGGGGGAGTGTCGGGGTATTGATGGGGAGTGTCGGGGTATTGATGGGGGAGTGTCGGGGTATTGATGGGGAGTGTCGGGGTATTGATGGGGGAGTGTCGGGGTATTGATGGGGGAGTGTCGGGGTATTGATGGGGGAGTGTCGGGGTATTGATGGGGGAGTGTCGGGGTATTGATGGGGAGTGTCGGGGTATTGATGGGGGAGTGTCGGGGTATTGATGGGGAGTGTCGGGGTATTGATGGGGGGGAGTGTCGGGGTATTGATGGGGGGAATGTCGGAGTATTGATGGGGGAGTGTCGGGGTATTGATGGGGGGGTGTGTCGGGGTTTTGATGGGGGGGAGTGTCGGGGTATTGATGGGGGGGTGTGTCGGGGTATTGATGGGGGAGTGTCGGGGTATTGATGGAGGGAGTGTCGGGGTATTGATGGGGGGGGAGTGTCGGGGTATTGATGGGGGGAGTGTGTCGGGGTATTGATGGGGGGGAGTGTCGAGGTATTGATGGGGGAGTGTCGGGGTATTGATGGGGGGGAGTGTCGGGGTATTGATGGGGGAGTGTCGAGGTATTGATGGGGGAGTGTCGGGGTATTGATGGGGTGAGTGTCGGGGTATTGATGGGGGAGTGTCGAGGTATTGATGGGGGAGTGTCGGGGTATTGATGGGGGAGTGTCGAGGTATTGATGGGGGAGTGTCAGGGTATTGATGGGGAGTGTCGGGGTATTGATGGGGGAGTGTCTGGGTATTGATGGGGAGTGTCGGGGTATTGATGGGGGAGTGTCGGGGTATTGATGGGGGGAATGTCGGAGTATTGATGGGGGAGTGTCGGGGTATTGATGGGGGGGGAGTGTCGGGGTATTGATGGGGGGGAGTGTCGGGGTATTGATGGGGGGAGTGTCGGGGTATTGATGGGGGGGAGTGTCGAGGTATTGATGGGGGAGTGTCGGGGTATTGATGGGGGGAGTGTCGGGGTATTGATGGGGGGGAGTGTCGGGGTATTGATGGGGGGGAGTGTCGAGGTATTGATGGGGGAGTGTCGGGGTATTGACGAGGGGAGTGTCGGGGTATTGATGGGGGGGGAGTGTCGGGGTATTGATGGGGGGAGTGTGTCGGGGTATTGATGGGGGGGAGTGTCGAGGTATTGATGGGGGACTGTCGGGGTATTGATGGGGGGAGTGTCGGGGTATTGATGGGGGGGAGTGTCGGGGTATTGATGGGGGGAGTGTGTCGGGGTATTGATGGGGGGGAGTGTCGAGGTATTGATGGGGGAGTGTCGGGGTATTGATGGGGGGAGTGTCGGGGTATTGATGGGGGGGAGTGTCGGGGTATTGATGGGGGGAGTGTGTCGGGGTATTGATGGGGGGGAGTGTCGAGGTATTGATGGGGGAGTGTCGGGGTATTGATGGGGGGGAGTGTCGAGGTATTGGTGGGGGAGTGTCGGGGTATTGATGGGGGTGTGTCGGGGTATTGATGGGGGAGTGTCGGGGTATTGATGGGGGAGTGTCGGGGTATTGATGGGGGAGTGTCGGGGTATTGATGGGGGAGTGTCGGGGTATTGATGGGGGAGTGTCGGGGTATTGATGGGGGAGTGTCGGGGTATTGATGGGGCGAGTGTCGGGGTATTGATGGGGCGAGTGTCGGGGTATTGATGGGGGAGTGTCGGGGTATTGATGGGGGGAGTGTCGGGGTATTGATGGGGGGAGTGTTGGGGTATTGATGGGGGAGTGTCGGGGTATTGATGGGGGAGTGTCGGGGTATTGATGGGGGGGTGTCGGGGTATTGATGGGGGGGAGTGTCGGGGTATTGATGGGGGGGAGTGTCGGGGTATTGATGGGGGGAGTGTCGGGGTATTGATGGGGGGGAGTGTCGGGGTATTGATGGGGGGAGTGTGTCGGGGTATTGATGGGGGGGAGTGTCGAGGTATTGATGGGGGAGTGTCGGGGTATTGATGGGGGGAGTGTCGGGGTATTGATGGGGGGGAGTGTCGGGGTATTGATGGGGGGAGTGTGTCGGGGTATTGATGGGGGGGAGTGTCGAGGTATTGATGGGGGAGTGTCGGGGTATTGATGGGGGGGAGTGTCGAGGTATTGGTGGGGGAGTGTCGGGGTATTGATGGGGGTGTGTCGGGGTATTGATGGGGGAGTGTCGGGGTATTGATGGGGGAGTGTCGGGGTATTGATGGGGGAGTGTCGGGGTATTGATGGGGGAGTGTCGAGGTATTGATGGGGGAGTGTCGGGGTATTGATGGGGGAGTGTCGGGGTATTGATGGGGCGAGTGTCGGGGTATTGATGGGGCGAGTGTCGGGGTATTGATGGGGGAGTGTCGGGGTATTGATGGGGGGAGTGTCGGGGTATTGATGGGGGGAGTGTTGGGGTATTGATGGGGGAGTGTCGGGGTATTGATGGGGGAGTGTCGGGGTATTGATGGGGGGGTGTCGGGGTATTGATGGGGGGGAGTGTCGGGGTATTGATGGGGGGGAGTGTCGGGGTATTGATGGGGGGGAGTGTCGGGCTATTGATGGGGGGGAGTGTCAGGGTATTGATGGGGGGGAGTGTCGGGGTATTGATGGGGGGAGTGTCGGGGTATTGATGGGGGGGAGTGTCGGGGTATTGATGGGGGGAGTGTGTCGGGGTATTGATGGGGGGGAGTGTCGAGGTATTGATGGGGGAGTGTCGGGGTATTGATGGGGGGAGTGTCGGGGTATTGATGGGGGGGAGTGTCGGGGTATTGATGGGGGGAGTGTGTCGGGGTATTGATGGGGGGGAGTGTCGAGGTATTGATGGGGGAGTGTCGGGGTATTGATGGGGGGGAGTGTCGAGGTATTGGTGGGGGAGTGTCGGGGTATTGATGGGGGTGTGTCGGGGTATTGATGGGGGAGTGTCGGGGTATTGATGGGGGAGTGTCGGGGTATTGATGGGGGAGTGTCGGGGTATTGATGGGGGAGTGTCGGGGTATTGATGGGGGAGTGTCGGGGTATTGATGGGGGAGTGTCGGGGTATTGATGGGGCGAGTGTCGGGGTATTGATGGGGCGAGTGTCGGGGTATTGATGGGGGAGTGTCGGGGTATTGATGGGGGGAGTGTCGGGGTATTGATGGGGGGAGTGTTGGGGTATTGATGGGGGAGTGTCGGGGTATTGATGGGGGAGTGTCGGGGTATTGATGGGGGGGTGTCGGGGTATTGATGGGGGAGTGTCGGGGTATTGATGGGGGGAGTGTCGGGGTATTGATGGGGGGAGTGTTGGGGTATTGATGGGGGAGTGTCGGGGTATTGATGGGGGAGTGTCGGGGTATTGATGGGGAGTGTTGGGGTATTGATGGGTGAGTGTCGGGGTATTGATGGGTGAGTGTCGGGGTATTGATGGGTGAGTGTCGGGGTATTGATGGGGGAGTGTCGGGGTATTGATGGGGGGGAGTGTCGGGGTATTGATGGGGAGTGTTGGGGTATTGATGGGTGAGTGTCGGGGTATTGATGGGTGAGTGTCGGAGTATTGATGGGGGAGTGTCGGGGTATTGATGGGGGGAGTGTCGGGGTATTGATGGGGAGTGTCGGGGTATTGATGGGGGAGTGTCGGGGTATTGATGGGGGAGTGTCGGGGTATTGATGGGGGAGTGTCGGGGTATTGATGGGGGAGTGTCGGGGTATTGATGGGGAGTGTCGGGGTATTGATGGGGGAGTGTCGGGGTATTGATGGGGAGTGTCGGGGTATTGATGGGGGGAGTGTCGGGGTATTGATGGGGGAGTGTCGGGGTATTGATGGGGAGTGTCGGGGTATTGATGGGGGAGTGTCGGGGTATTGATGGGGAGTGTCGGGGTATTGATGGGGGAGTGTCGGGGTATTGATGGGGGAGTGTCGGGGTATTGATGGGGGAGTGTCGGGGTATTGATGGGGGAGTGTCGGGGTATTGATGGGGAGTGTCGGGGTATTGATGGGGGAGTGTCGGGGTATTGATGGGGAGTGTCGGGGTATTGATGGGGGGGAGTGTCGGGGTATTGATGGGGGGAATGTCGGAGTATTGATGGGGGAGTGTCGGGGTATTGATGGGGGGGTGTGTCGGGGTTTTGATGGGGGGGAGTGTCGGGGTATTGATGGGGGGGAGTGTCGGGGTATTGATGGGGGAGTGTCGGGGTATTGATGGAGGGAGTGTCGGGGTATTGATGGGGGGGGAGTGTCGGGGTATTGATGGGGGGAGTGTGTCGGGGTATTGATGGGGGGGAGTGTCGAGGTATTGATGGGGGAGTGTCGGGGTATTGATGGGGGGGAGTGTCGGGGTATTGATGGGGGAGTGTCGAGGTATTGATGGGGGAGTGTCGGGGTATTGATGGGGTGAGTGTCGGGGTATTGATGGGGGAGTGTCGAGGTATTGATGGGGGAGTGTCGGGGTATTGATGGGGGAGTGTCGAGGTATTGATGGGGGAGTGTCAGGGTATTGATGGGGAGTGTCGGGGTATTGATGGGGGAGTGTCTGGGTATTGATGGGGAGTGTCGGGGTATTGATGGGGGAGTGTCGGGGTATTGATGGGGGGAATGTCGGAGTATTGATGGGGGAGTGTCGGGGTATTGATGGGGGGGGAGTGTCGGGGTATTGATGGGGGGGAGTGTCGGGGTATTGATGGGGGGAGTGTCGGGGTATTGATGGGGGGGAGTGTCGAGGTATTGATGGGGGAGTGTCGGGGTATTGATGGGGGGAGTGTCGGGGTATTGATGGGGGGGAGTGTCGGGGTATTGATGGGGGGGAGTGTCGAGGTATTGATGGGGGAGTGTCGGGGTATTGACGAGGGGAGTGTCGGGGTATTGATGGGGGGGGAGTGTCGGGGTATTGATGGGGGGAGTGTGTCGGGGTATTGATGGGGGGGAGTGTCGAGGTATTGATGGGGGACTGTCGGGGTATTGATGGGGGGAGTGTCGGGGTATTGATGGGGGGGAGTGTCGGGGTATTGATGGGGGGAGTGTGTCGGGGTATTGATGGGGGGGAGTGTCGAGGTATTGATGGGGGAGTGTCGGGGTATTGATGGGGGGAGTGTCGGGGTATTGATGGGGGGGAGTGTCGGGGTATTGATGGGGGGAGTGTGTCGGGGTATTGATGGGGGGGAGTGTCGAGGTATTGATGGGGGAGTGTCGGGGTATTGATGGGGGGGAGTGTCGAGGTATTGGTGGGGGAGTGTCGGGGTATTGATGGGGGTGTGTCGGGGTATTGATGGGGGAGTGTCGGGGTATTGATGGGGGAGTGTCGGGGTATTGATGGGGGAGTGTCGGGGTATTGATGGGGGAGTGTCGGGGTATTGATGGGGGAGTGTCGGGGTATTGATGGGGGAGTGTCGGGGTATTGATGGGGCGAGTGTCGGGGTATTGATGGGGCGAGTGTCGGGGTATTGATGGGGGAGTGTCGGGGTATTGATGGGGGGAGTGTCGGGGTATTGATGGGGGGAGTGTTGGGGTATTGATGGGGGAGTGTCGGGGTATTGATGGGGGAGTGTCGGGGTATTGATGGGGGGGTGTCGGGGTATTGATGGGGGGGAGTGTCGGGGTATTGATGGGGGGGAGTGTCGGGGTATTGATGGGGGGGAGTGTCGGGGTATTGATGGGGGGGAGTGTCGGGGTATTGATGGGGGGAGTGTGTCGGGGTATTGATGGGGGGGAGTGTCGAGGTATTGATGGGGGAGTGTCGGGGTATTGATGGGGGGAGTGTCGGGGTATTGATGGGGGGGAGTGTCGGGGTATTGATGGGGGGAGTGTGTCGGGGTATTGATGGGGGGGAGTGTCGAGGTATTGATGGGGGAGTGTCGGGGTATTGATGGGGGGGAGTGTCGAGGTATTGGTGGGGGAGTGTCGGGGTATTGATGGGGGTGTGTCGGGGTATTGATGGGGGAGTGTCGGGGTATTGATGGGGGAGTGTCGGGGTATTGATGGGGGAGTGTCGGGGTATTGATGGGGGAGTGTCGGGGTATTGATGGGGGAGTGTCGGGGTATTGATGGGGGAGTGTCGGGGTATTGATGGGGCGAGTGTCGGGGTATTGATGGGGCGAGTGTCGGGGTATTGATGGGGGAGTGTCGGGGTATTGATGGGGGGAGTGTCGGGGTATTGATGGGGGGAGTGTTGGGGTATTGATGGGGGAGTGTCGGGGTATTGATGGGGGAGTGTCGGGGTATTGATGGGGGGGTGTCGGGGTATTGATGGGGGGGAGTGTCGGGGTATTGATGGGGGGGAGTGTCGGGGTATTGATGGGGGGGAGTGTCGGGGTATTGATGGGGGGGAGTGTCAGGGTATTGATGGGGGGGAGTGTCGGGGTATTGATGGGGGAGTGTCGGGGAATTGATGGGGGAGTGTCGGGGTATTGATGGGGGAGAGTGTTGGGGTATTGATGGGGGACTGTCGGGGTATTGATGGGGGAGTGTCGGGGTATTGATGGGGGAGTGTCGGGGTATTGATGGGGGGGGGTGTCGGGGTATTGATGGGGGGGAGTGTCGGGGTATTGATGGGGAGTGTCGGGGTATTGATGGGGGGGAGTGTCGGGGTATTGATGGGGAGTGTTGGGGTATTGATGGGTGAGTGTCGGGGTATTGATGGGTGAGTGTCGGGGTATTGATGGGTGAGTGTCGGGGTATTGATGGGTGAGTGTCGGGGTATTGATGGGGGGGAGTGTCGGGGTATTGATGGGGAGTGTTGGGGTATTGATGGGTGAGTGTCGGGGTATTGATGGGTGAGTGTCGGAGTATTGATGGGGGAGTGTCGGGGTATTGATGGGGGGAGTGTCGGGGTATTGATGGGGAGTGTCGGGGTATTGATGGGGGAGTGTCGGGGTATTGATGGGGGAGTGTCGGGGTATTGATGGGGGAGTGTCGGGGTATTGATGGGGGGAGTGTCGGGGTATTGATGGGTGAGTGCCGGGGTATTGATGGGGGGGAGTGTCGGGGTATTGATGGGGGGAGTGTGTCGGGGTATTGATGGGGGGGGAGTGTCGAGGTATTGATGGGGGAGTGTCGGGGTATTGATGGGGGGAGTGTCGGGGTATTGATGGGGGGGAGTGTCGGGGTATTGATGGGGGGAGTGTGTCGGGGTATTGATGGGGGGGAGTGTCGAGGTATTGATGGGGGTGTGTCGGGGTATTGATGGGGGGGAGTGTCGAGGTATTGGTGGGGGAGTGTCGGGGTATTGATGGGGGTGTGTCGGGGTATTGATGGGGGAGTGTCGGGGTATTGATGGGGGAGTGTCGGGGTATTGATGGGGGAGTGTCGGGGTATTGATGGGGGAGTGTCGGGGTATTGATGGGGGAGTGTCGGGGTATTGATGGGGGAGTGTCGGGGTATTGATGGGGCGAGTGTCGGGGTATTGATGGGGCGAGTGTCGGGGTATTGATGGGGCGAGTGTCGGGGTATTGATGGGGGAGTGTCGGGGTATTGATGGGGGGAGTGTCGGGGTATTGATGGGGGGAGTGTTGGGGTATTGATGGGGGAGTGTCGGGGTATTGATGGGGGAGTGTCGGGGTATTGATGGGGGGGTGTCGGGGTATTGATGGGGGGGAGTGTCGGGGTATTGATGGGGGGGAGTGTCAGGGTATTGATGGGGGGGAGTGTCGGGGTATTGATGGGGGGGAGTGTCAGGGTATTGATGGGGGGGAGTGTCGGGGTATTGATGGGGGGATTGTCGGGGTATTGATGGGGGGGAGTGTCGGGGTATTGATGGGGGGAGTGTGTCGGGGTATTGATGGGGGGGAGTGTCGAGGTATTGATGGGGGAGTGTCGGGGTATTGATGGGGGGAGTGTCGGGGTATTGATGGGGGGGAGTGTCGGGGTATTGATGGGGGGAGTGTGTCGGGGTATTGATGGGGGGGAGTGTCGAGGTATTGATGGGGGAGTGTCGGGGTATTGATGGGGGGGAGTGTCGAGGTATTGGTGGGGGAGTGTCGGGGTATTGATGGGGCTGTGTCGGGGTATTGATGGGGGAGTGTCGGGGTATTGATGGGGGAGTGTCGGGGTATTGATGGGGGAGTGTCGGGGTATTGATGGGGGAGTGTCGGGGTATTGATGGGGGAGTGTCGGGGTATTGATGGGGGAGTGTCGGGGTATTGATGGGGCGAGTGTCGGGGTATTGATGGGGCGAGTGTCGGGGTATTGATGGGGGAGTGTCGGGGTATTGATGGGGGGAGTGTCGGGGTATTGATGGGGGGAGTGTTGGGGTATTGATGGGGGAGTGTCGGGGTATTGATGGGGGAGTGTCGGGGTATTGATGGGGGGGTGTCGGGGTATTGATGGGGGGGAGTGTCGGGGTATTGATGGGGGGGAGTGTCGGGGTATTGATGGGGGGGAGTGTCGGGGTATTGATGGGGGGGAGTGTCAGGGTATTGATGGGGGGGAGTGTCGGGGTATTGATGGGGGAGTGTCGGGGAATTGATGGGGGAGTGTCGGGGTATTGATGGGGGAAGTGTTGGGGTATTGATGGGGGACTGTCGGGGTATTGATGGGGGAGTGTCGGGGTATTGATGGGGGAGTGTCGGGGTATTGATGGGGGGGAGTGTCGGGGTATTGATGGGGTGGAGTGTCGGGGTATTGATGGGGAGTGTCGGGGTATTGATGGGGGGGAGTGTCGGAGTATTGATGGGGAGTGTTCGGGTATTGATGGGTGAGTGTCGGGGTATTGATGGGTGAGTGTCGGGGTATTGATGGGTGAGTGTTGGGGTATTGATGGGTGAGTGTCGGGGTATTGATGGGGGGGAGTGTCGGGGTATTGATGGGGAGTGTTGGGGTATTGATGGGTGAGTGTCGGGGTATTGATGGGTGAGTGTCGGAGTATTGATGGGGGAGTGTCGGGGTATTGATGGGGGGAGTGTCGGGGTATTGATGGGGAGTGTCGGGGTATTGATGGGGGAGTGTCGGGGTATTGATGGGGGAGTGTCGGGGTATTGATGGGGGAGTGTCGGGGTATTGATGGGTGAGTGTCGGGGTATTGATGGGGGAGTGTCGGGGTATTGATGGGTGAGTGTCGGGGTATTGATGGGGGAGTGTCGGGGTATTGATGGGGGAGTGTCGGGGTATTGATGGGGGAGTGTCGGGGTATTGATGGGGAGTGTCGGGGTATTGATGCGGGAGTGTCGGGGTATTGATGGGGAGTGTCGGGGTATTGATGGGGGAGTGTCGGGGTATTGATGGGGAGTGTCGGGGTATTGATGGGGGGGAGTGTCGGGGTATTGATGGGGGGAATGTCGGAGTATTGATGGGGCAGTGTCGGGGTATTGATGGGGGGGTGTGTCGGGGTTTTGATGGGGGGGAGTGTCGGGGTATTGATGGGGGGGAGTGTCGGGGTATTGATGGGGGAGTGTCGGGGTATTGATGGAGGGAGTGTCGGGGTATTGATGGGGGGGGAGTGTCGGGGTATTGATGGGGGGAGTGTGTCGGGGTATTGATGGGGGGGAGTGTCGAGGTATTGATGGGGGAGTGTCGGGGTATTGATGGGGGGGAGTGTCGGGGTATTGATGGGGGAGTGTCGAGGTATTGATGGGGGTGTGTCGGGGTATTGATGGGGTGAGTGTTGGGGTATTGATGGGGGAGTGTCGAGGTATTGATGGGGGAGTGTCGGGGTATTGATGGGGGAGTGTCGAGGTATTGATGGGGGAGTGTCAGGGTATTGATGGGGGAGTGTCGGGGTATTGATGGGGGAGTGTCGGGGTATTGATGGGGGAGTGTCTGGGTATTGATGGGGGAGTGTCGGGGTATTGATGGGGGAGTGTCGGGGAATTGATGGGGGAGTGTCGGGGTATTGATGGGGGGGAGTGTCGGGGTATTGATGGGGGGGAGTGTCGGGGTATTGATGGGGGGAGTGTCGGGGTATTGATGGGGGGAGTGTCGGGGTATTGATGGGGGAGTGTCGGGGTATTGATGGGGGGAGTGTCGGGGTATCGATGGGGGGAGTGTCGGGGTATTGATGGGGGAGTGTCGGGGTATTGATGGGGAGTTTCGGGGTATTGATGGGGGAGTGTCGGGGTATTGATGGGGGAGTGTCGGGGTATTGATGGGGGAGTGTCGGGGTATTGATTGGGGAGTGTCGGGGAATTGATGGGGGAGTGTCGGGGTATTGATGGGGGAGTGTCGAGGTATTGATGGGGGAGTGTCGGGGGTATTGATGGGGGAGTGTCGGGGTATTGATGGGGGAGTGTTGGGGTATTGATGGGGAGTGTCGGGGTATTGATGGGGGAGTGTCGGGGTATTGATGGGGAGTGTCGGGGTATTGATGGGGAGGTGTCGGGGTATTGATGGGGGAGTGTCGGGGTATTGAAGGGGGAGTGTCGGGGTATTGATGGGGGAGTGTCGAGGTATTGATGGGGAGTGTCGGGGTATTGATGGGGGAGTGTCGGGGTATTGATGGGGAGTGTCGGGGTATTGATGGGGAGTGTCGGGGTATTGATGGGGGAGTGTCGGGGTATTGATGGGGGGAATGTCGGAGTATTGATGGGGGAGTGTCGGGGTATTGATGGGGGGGAGTGTCGGGGTATTGATGGGGGGGAGTGTCGGGGTATTGATGGGAGAGTGTCGGGGTATTGATGGGGGGAGTGTCGGGGTATTGATGGGGGGGAGTGTTGGAGTATTGATGGGGGGTGTGTCGGGGTATTGATGGGGGGGAGTGTCGGGGTATTGATGGGGGGGAGTGTCGGGGTATTGATGGGGGAGTATCGGGGTATTGATGGGGGGAGTGTCGGGGTATTGATGGGGGGGAGTGTCGGGGTATTGATGGGGGAGTGTCGGGGTATTGATGGGGGGAGTGTCGGGGTATTGATGGGGGGGAGTGTCGGGGTATTGATGGGGGAGTGTCGGGGTATTGATGGGGGGGAGTGTCGGGGTATTGATGGGGGAGTGTCGGGGTATTGATGGGGGGAGTGTCGGGTTATTGATGGGGGGGAGTGTCGGGGTATTGATGGGGGAGTGTCGGGGTATTGATGGGGGAGTGTCGGGGTATTGATGGGGGAGTGTCGGGGTATTAATGGGGGGGAGTGTCGGGGTATTGATGGGGGAGTGTCGGAGTATTGATGGGGGGGAGTGTCGGGGTATTGATGGGGGAGTGTCGGAGTATTGATGGGGGGGAATGTCGGGGTATTGATGGGGGAGTGTCGGGGTATTGATGGGGGAATGTCGGGGTATTGATGGGCGTGTGTCGGGGTATTGATGGGGGGGAGTGTCGAGGTATTGATGGGGGAGTGTCGGGGTATTGATGGGGGGGAGTTTCGGGGTATTGATGGGGGGAGTGTTGGGGTATTGATGTGGGAGTGTCGGGGTATTGATGGGGGGGAGTGTCGGGGTATTGATGGGGGAGTGTCGGGGAATTGATGGGGGAGTGTCGGGGTATTGATGGGGGGGAGTGTCGGGGTATTGATGGGGGTGTGTCGGGGTATTGATGGGGGGGAGTGTCGGGGTATTGATGGGGGAATGTCGGGGTATTGATGGGGGAATGTCGGGGTATTGATGGGGGTAGTGTCGGGGTATTGATGGGGGAGTGTCGGGGTATTGATGGGGGAGTGTCGGGGTATTGATGGGGGAGAGTGTCGGGGTATTGATGGGGGAGTGTCGGGGTATTGATGGGGGGGAGTGTCGGGGTATTGATGGGGGGAGTGTCGGGGTATTGATGGGGTGGAGTGTCAGGGTATTGATGGGGGGAGGGTCGGGGTATTGATGCGGGGGGTGTCGGGGTATTGATGGGGGGAGGGTCGGGGTATTGATGGGGGAGTGTCGGGGTATTGATGGGAGGGAGTGTCGGGGTATTGATGGGGGGGAGTGTCGGGGTATTGATGGGGGGGAGTGTCGGGGTATTGATGGGGGAGTGTCGGAGTATTGATGGGGGGGAGTGTCGGGGTATTGATGGGGGCGAGTGTCGGGGTATTGATGGGGGGGGCGGTGTCGCGGTATTGATGGGCGAGTGTCGGGGTGTTGATGGGGGGGAGTGTCGGGGTATTGATGGGGGAATGTCGGTGTATTGATGGGGGGGAGTGTCGGGGTATTGATGGGGGAGTGTCGGGGTATTGATGGGGGGGAGTGTCGGGGTATTGATGGGGGAGTGTCGGGGTATTGATGGGGGGAGTGTCGGGGTATTGATGGGGGGGAGTGTCGGGGTATTGATGGGGGAGTGTCGGGGTATTGATGGGGGGGAGTGTCGGGGTATTGATGGGGGAGTGTCGGGGTATTGATGGGGGGGAGTGTCGGGGAATTGATGGGGGAGTGTCGGGGTATTGATGGGGGGAGTGTCGGGGTATTGATGGGGGAGTGTCGGGGTATTGATGGGGGGAGTGTCGGGGTATTGATGGGGGAGTGTCGGGGTATTGATGGGGGAGTGTCGGGGTATTGATGGGGGAATGTCGGGGTATTGATGGGGGGGAGTATCGGGGTATTGATGGGGGAGTGTCGGGGTATTGATGGGGGGGAGTGTCGGGGTATTGATGGGGGAGTGTCGGGGTATTGATGGGGGGAGTGTCGGGGTATTGATGTGGGAGTGTCGGGGTATTGATGGGGGGGAGTGTCGGGGTATTGATGGGGGGAGTGTCGGGGTATTGATGGGGGGGCGTGTCGGGGTATTGATGGGGGGAGTGTCGGGGTATTGATGGGGGAGTGTCGGGTATTGATGGGGGGGAGTGTCGGGGTATTGATGGGGGAGTGTCGGGGTATTGATGGGGGGGAGTGTCGGGGAATTGATGGGGGAGTGTCGGGGTATTGATGGGGGGAGTGTCGGGGTATTGATGGGGGAGTGTCGGGGAATTGATGGGGGAGTGTCGGGGTATTGATGGGGGGAGTGTCGGGGTATTGATGGGGGAGTGTCGGGGTATTGATGGGGGAGTGTCGGGGTATTGATGGGGGAGTGTCGGGGTATTGATGGGGGAATGTCTGGGTATTGATGGGGGGAGTGTCGGGGTATTGATGGGGGAGTGTCGGGGTATTGATGGGGGAGTGTCGGGGTATTGATGGGGGGGAGTGTCGGGGTATTGATGGGGTGAGTGTCGGGGTATTGATGGGGGGGAGTGTCGGGGTATTGATGGGGGAATGTCGGGGTATTGATGGGGGTGAGTGTCGGGGTATTGATGGGGGGAGTGTCGGGGTATTGATGGGGGGGGAGTGTCGGGTTATTGATGGGGGAGTGTCGGGGTATTGATGGGGGAGTGTCGGGGTATTGATGGGGGGGAGTGTCGGGGTATTGATGGGGGAGTGTCGGGGTATTGACGGGGGAGTGTCGCGGTATTGACGGGGGAGTGTCGGGGTATTGATGGGGGGGAGTGTCGGGGTATTGATGGGGGGGGAGTGTCGGGGTATTGATGGGGGAGTGTTGGAGTATTGATGGGGGGTGTGTCGGGGTATTGATGGGGGAGTGTCGGGGTATTGATGGGGGGGAGTGTCGGGGTATTGATGGGGGGGAGTGTCGGGGTATTGATGGGGGGAGTGTCGGGGTATTGATGGGGGAGTGTCGGGGTATTGATGGGGGAGTGTCGGGGTATTGATGGGGTAGTGTCGGGGTATTGATGGGGGGGAGTGTCGGGGTATTGATGGGGGGGAGTGTCGGGGTATTGATGGGGGGGAGTGTCGGGGAATTGATGGGGGGAGTGTCGGGGTATTGATGGGGGGAGTGTCGGGGTATTGATGGGGGAGTGTCGGGGTATTGATGGGGGAGTGTCGGGGTATTGATGGGGGAGTGTCGGGGTATTGATGGGGGGGTGTCGGGGTATTGATGGGGGGGAGTGTCGGGGTATTAATGGGGGGAGTGTCGGGGTATTGATGGGGGGAGTGTCGGGGTATTGATGTGGGAGTGTCGGGGTATTGATGGGGGGAGTATCGGGGTATTGGTGTGGGAGTGTCGGGGTATTGATGGGGGGGAGTGTCGGGGTATTGATGGGGGGAGTGTCGGGGTATTGATGGGGGAGTGTCGGGGTATTGATGGGGGGGAGTGTGTCAGGGTATTGATGGGGGAGTGTCGGGGTATTGATGGGGGGGAGTGTCGGGGTATTGATGGGGGGGAGTGTCGGGGTATTGATGGGGGAGTGTCGGGGTATTGATGGGGGAGTGTCGGGGTATTGATGGGGGAGTGTCGGGGTATTGATGGGGGAGTGTCGGGGTATTAATGGGGGTGTGTCGGGGTTTTGATGGGGGGGAGTGTCGGGGTATTGATGGGGGGGAGTGTCGGGGTATTGATGGGGAAGTGTCGGGGTATTGATGGGGGGGAGTGTCGGGGTATTGATGGGGGAGTGTCGGGGTATTGATGGGGGAGTGTCGGGGTATTGATGTGGGAGTGTCGGGGTATTGATGGGGGGAGTGTCGGTGTATTGATGGGGGGAGTGTCGGGGTATTGATGGGGGATTGTCGAGGTATTGATGCGGGGGAGTGTCGGGATATTGATGGGGGAGTGTCGGGGTATTGATGGAGGGGAGTGTCGGGGTATTGATGGGGGAGTGTCGGGGTATTGATGGGGGGGAGTGTCGGGGAATTGATGGGGGAGTGTCGGGGTATTGATGGGGGGAGTGTCGGGGTATTGATGGGGGAGTGTCGGGGTATTGATGGGGGGAGTGTCGGGGTATTGATGGGGGGAGTGTCGGGGTATTGATGGGGGAGTGTCGGGGTATTGATGGGGGAGTGTCGGGGTATTGATGGGGGAATGTCGGGGTATTGATGGGGGGGAGTGTCGGGGTATTAATGGGGGAGTGTCGGGGTATTGATGGGGGGGAGTGTCGGGGTATTGATGGGGGAGTGTCGGGGTATTGATGGGGGGAGTGTCGGGGTATTGATGTGGGAGTGTCGGGGTATTGATGGGGGGGAGTGTCGGGGTATTGATGGGGGGAGTGTCGGGGTATTGATGGGGGGGAGTGTCGGGGTATTGATGGGGGGGAGTGTCGGGGTATTGATGGGGGAGTGTCGGGTATTGATGGGGGGGAGTGTCGGGGTATTGATAGGGGAGTGTCGGGGTATTGATAGGGGGGAGTGTCGGGGAATTGATGGGGGAGTGTCGGGGTATTGATGGGGGGTGTGTCGGGGTATTGATGGGGGAGTGTCGGGGTATTGGTGGGGGAGTGTCGGGGTATTGATGGGGGGAGTGTCGGGGTATTGATGGGGGTGTGTCGGGGTATTGATGGGGGAGTGTCGGGGTATTGATGGGGGGAGTGTCGGTGTATTGATGGGGGAGTGTCGGGGTATTGATGGGGGAGTGTCGGGGTATTGATGGGGGAATGTCGGGGTATTGATGGGGGAGTGTCGGGGTATTGATGGGGGGAGTGTCGGGGTATTGATGGGGGAGTGTCGGGGTATTGATGGGGGAGTGTCGGGGTATTGATGGGGGGGGAGTGTCGGGGTATTGATGGGGTGAGTGTCGGGGTATTGATGGGGGGGAGTGTCGGGGTATTGATGGGGGAATGTCGGGGTATTGATGGGGGGGAGTGTCGGGGTATTGATGGGGGGGAGTGTCGGGGTATTGATGGGGGGAGTGTCGGGGTATTGATGGGGGAGTGTCGGGGTATTGATGGGGGAGTGTCGGGGTATTGATGGGGGGAGTGTCGGGGTATTGATGGGGGAGTGTCGGGGTATTGATGGGGGAGTGTCGGGGTATTGATGGGGGGGAGTGTCGGGGTATTGATGGGGTGAGTGTCGGGGTATTGATGGGGGGGTGTCGGGGTATTGATGGGGGAATGTCGGGGTATTGATGGGGGGGAGTGTCGGGGTATTGATGGGGTGAGTGTCGGGGTATTGATGGGGGAGAGTGTCGGGGTATTGATGGGGGAGTGTCGGGGTATTGATGGGGGAGTGTCGGGGTATTGATGGGGGAGTGTCGGGGTATTGATGGGGGGGAGTGTCGGGGTATTGATGGGGGAGTGTCGGGGTATTGACGGGGGAGTGTCGGGGTATTGACCGGGGAGTGTCGGGGTATTGATGGGGGGGAGTGTCGGGGTATTGATGGGGGGGAGTGTCGGGGTATTGATGGGGGAGTGTTGGAGTATTGATGGGGGGTGTGTCGGGGTATTGATGGGGGAGTGTCGGGGTATTGATGGGGGGGAGTGTCGGGGAATTGATGGGGGGAGTGTCGGGGTATTGATGGGGGGAGTGTCGGGGTATTGATGGGGGGAGTGTCGGGGTATTGATGGGGGAGTGTCGGGGTATTGATGGGGGAGTGTCGGGGTATTGATGGGGGAGTGTCGGGGTATTGATGGGGGAGTGTCGGGGTATTGATGGGGGAGTGTCGGGGTATTGATGGGGGAGTGTCGGGGTATTGATGGGGGGGAGTGTCGGGGTATTGATGGGGGGAGTGCCGGGGTATTGATGGGGGGAGTGTCGGGGTATTGATGTGGGAGTGTCGGGGTATTGATGGGGCGAGTGTCGGGGTATTGATGTGGGAGTGTCGGGGTATTAATGGGGGGGAGTGTCGGGGTATTGATGGGGGGAGTGTCGGGGTATTGATGGGGGAGTGTCGGGGTATTGATGGGGGGGAGTGTGTCAGGGTATTGATGGGGGAGTGTCGGGGTATTGATGGGGGGGAGTGTCGGGGTATTGATGGGGGGGAGTGTCGGGGTATTGATGGGGGAGTGTCGGGGTATTGATGGGGGAGTGTCGGGGTATTGATGGGGGAGTGTCGGGGTATTAATGGGGGTGTGTCGGGGTATTGATGGGGGGGAGTGTCGGGGTATTGATGGGGGGGGAGTGTCGGGGTATTAATGGGGGGGAGTGTCGGGGTATTGATGGGGGGGAGTGTCGGGGTATTGATGGGGGGGAGTGTCGGGGTATTGATGGGGGGGAGTGTCGGGGTATTGATGGGGGGGAGTGTCGCTGTTTTGATGTGTATTGTCACTAGAAGTGCTCCCTGTGGGGGAGCACCTCAGCCGTCACGGGCATTCAGCCTTGGATCTTCAGGTAAGCGTTGTCCAAGGTGTTCTCTATGGGCGGCACGGTAGCACAGTGGTTAGCACTGCTGCTTCACAGCTCCAGGGTCCCGGGTTCGATTCCCGGCTCGGGTCACTGTCTGTGTGGAGTTTGCACATTCTCCTCGTGTCTGCATGGGTTTCCTCCGGGTGCTCCGGTTTCCTCCCACAGTCCAAAGATGTGCGGGTTAGGTTGATTGGCCATGCTAAAAATTGCCCCTTAGAGTCCTGGGATGCGTAGGTTAGAGGGATTAGCGGGTAAATATGTGGGGGTAGGGCCTGGGTGGGATTGTGGTCGGTGCAGACTCGATGGGCCGAATGGCCTCCTTCTGCACTGTAGGGTTTCTATGATTTCTTTCTATGATTTCTAAGGCGGCCTTCACGACACACGACAGCGCAGAGTCGCTGAGCAGAAACTGATAGCCAAGTTCCGCACACATGAGGACGGCCTAAACCGGGATGTTGGATTTATGTCACATTATCAGTAACCCCCACAGCTTGCCTCCTGGACTTGCAGAATCTCACTAGCTGTTCTGTCTGGAGACAATACACATCTCTTTAACCTGTGTTTAATGCTCCCTCCACCCACATTGTCTGTACATTTAAGACCTGGCTGGCTGTAGGGATTCGCATTCTAATTAGTATTCTGTAACTTGATTTCTGTGTCTCTGTGCACTGTTTGAGAGCAGATTTCCACTCCATCTGACGAAGGAGCAGCACTCCGAAAGCTTATGGCATTTGCTACCAAATAAACCTGTTGGACTTTAACCTGGTGTTGTGAGACTTCTTACTGTGGTCACCCCAGTCCAACGCCGGCATCTCCACATCATTCTTTGACCGAGCCAGTTTTGTATCCACCTTGCCAGCTCACCTCTGATTCCATGTGACTTCACCTTCTGCACCAGTCTGCCATGAGGGACCTTGTCAAAGGCTTTACTGAAGTCCATGTAGACAACATCCACTGCCCTCCCCTCATCAATCATCTTCGTCACTTCCTTGAAAAACTCGATCAAGTTTGTGAGACACGACCTCCCCTTCACAAAACCATGTTGCCTCTCGCTAATACGACCACTTATTTCCAAGTGGGAATAAATCCTGTCTCGAAGAATCCTCTCCAATAATTTCCCTACCACTGATGTAAGGCTCACCGGCCTGTAATTACCTGGATTATTCTTGCTATCCTTCTTAAACAAAGGAAGAACATTGGCTATTCTCCAATCCTCTGGGACCTCCCCTGGGACCTTCAACCGATGCTATACACTAGATACATCGATGACATTTTCTTCCTTTGGACTCATGGTGAACAATCACTGAAAGAAATATATGATGACATCAACAAGTTCCATCCCACCATCAGACTCACCATGGACGACTCTCCGGAATCGGTTGCATTCTTGGACACACGCATCTCCATTAAGGACGGTCACCTCAGCACCTCACTGTACCGCAAGCCCACGGATAACCTCACGATGCTCCACTTCTCCAGCTTCCACCCTAAACACGTTAAAGAAGCCATCCCCTACGGACAAGCCCTCCGAATACACAGGATCTGCTCGGATGAGGAGGATCGCAACAGACACCTCCAGACACTGAAAGATGCCCTCATAAGAACAGGATATGGCGCTCGACTCATCGATCGACAGTTCCGATGCGCCACAGCGAAAAACCGCACCGACCTCCTCAGAAGACAAACACGGGACACGGTGGACAGAGCACCCTTCGTCGTCCAGTACTTCCCCAGAGCGGAGAAGCTACGGCATCTCCTCCGGAGCCTTCAACATGTCATTGATGAAGACGAACATCTCACCAAGGCCATCCCCACACCCCCACTTCTTGCCTTCAAACAACTGCACAACCCCAAGTAGACCATTGTCCGCAGCAAACTACCCAGCCTTCAGGAGAACAGTGACCACGACACCACACAACCCTGCCACAGCAACCTCTGCAAGACACGCCGGATCATCGACACGGATGCCATCATCTCACATGAGAACACCATCCACCAGGTACACGGTACATACTCTTGCAACTCGGCCAACATTGTCTACCTGATACGCTGCAGGAAAGGATGTCCCGAGGCCTGGTACATTGGGGAGCAAAAGCCACACAAGCTTTCGGAGCTCCAAGCCCCTTCTTCAGGTGAGTGGGAATTCTGTTCACAAACAGAGCATATAAAGACACAAACTCAATTTACATGAATAATGGTTGGAATGCGAATACTTACAACTAATCAAGACACAACTTACAACTAATCAACTTACAACTAATCGACACAGATGCCATCATCTCACGTGAGAACACCATCCACCAGGTACACGGTACATACTCTTGCAACTCGGCCAACGTTGTCTACCTGATACGCTGCAAGAAAGGATGTCCCGAGGCATGGTACATTGGGGAGGCCATGCAGACGCTGCGACAACGGATGAATGAACACCGCTCGACAATCACCAGGCAAGACTGTTCTCTTCCTGTTGGGGAGCACTTCAGCGGTCACGGGCATTCGGCCTCTGATATTTGGGTAAGCGTTCTCCAAGGCGGCCTTCGCGACACACGACGGCGCAGAGTCGCTGAGCAGAAACTGATAGCCAAGTTCCGCACACACGAGGACGGCCTCAACCGGGATATTGGGTTCATGTCACACTATTTGTAACCCCCACAGAGTTTCACTGGCTGTCTTGTCTGGAGACAATACACATCTTTTTAGCCTGTCTTGTTGTTCTCTCCACTCACGTTGTTTTGTTTCTTAAAGACTTGATTAGTTGTAAGTATTCGCATTCCAACCATTATTCATGTAAATTGAGTTTGTGTCTTTATATGCTCTGTTTGTGAACAGAATTCCCACTCACCTGAAGAAGGGGCTTGGAGCTCCGAAAGCTTGTGTGGCTTTTGCTACCAAATAAACCTGTTGGACTTTAACCTGGTGTTGTTAAACTTCTTACTATGTTTACCCCAGTCCAACGCCGGCATCTCCACATCATGACATTGGGGAGACCATGCAGACGCTACGACAACGGATGAATGAACACCGCTTGACAATCACCAGGCAAGAGTGTTCTCTTCCTGTTGGGGAATAATTCAGCGGTCACAGGCATTTGGCCTCTGATCTTCGGGTAAGCGTTCTCCAAGGCGGCCTTCACGGCACACGACAGCGCAGAGTCGCTGAGCAGAAACTGATAGCCATGTTCCGCACACATGAAGACGGCCTCAACCGGGATCTTGGGTTCATGTCACACTGTCTGTAACCCCCACGACTTGACTGGACTTGCAAAATCTCACTAACTGTCCTGTCTGGAGACAATACACATCTCTTTAACCTGTGCTTAACCCTCTCTCCATTCACATTGTCTGTACCTTTAAGTCTTGATTACCTGTAAAGACTCGCATTCCAATCATTATTTTGTAAATTGAGTTTGTGTCTCTATATGCCCTGTTTGTGAACAGAACTCCCACTCACCTGATGAAGGAGCAGCGCTCCGAAAGCTAGTGGCTTTTGCTACCAAATAAACCTGTTGGACTTTAACCTGGTGTTGTGAGACTTCTTACTGTGTTTACCCCAGTCCAACGCCGGCATCTCCACATCATGACCTCCCCTGTAGCCAGTGAGGATACAAAGATTTCTCTCAAGGTCCCAGCAATTTGCTCCCTTGCCTCTCTCAGTATTCTGGGGTATATCCCATCAGGCCCTGGGGACTTGTCTACCTTAATGTTTCTCAAGAACCCCTTTTTGATCTCAGCACAACTCAAACTATCTACACATCCTTTCCCAGACTCATCATCCACCAAGTCCTTCTCTTTGGTGAATACTGACACAACGTACTCATTTAATACCTCGCCCATTTCCTCTGGCTTCACGCATAGATTCCCTCCCCTGTCCTTGAGTGGGCCGACCCTCTCCCTGGCTACCCTCTTGCTCTTTACATGTGTATAAAAAGCCTTGGGAGTTTCCTTAATCCTGCTGGCCAATGCTTTTTCGTGACCCCTTTTAGCCCTGATAATGATAGTTTCTATGTTCTCACCTGCCATAGCCTTCCTGTCATCAATTTTTGGCATGTTATTTGTGTCTTCCACTGTGAAGACCGACACAAAATACCTGTTCAATGCCTCAGCCATTTTCTTATTTCCAGTTATTACATCCCCTTTCTCATCCTCTAAAGGACCAATGTTTACTTTAGCCACTCTTTTTCGTTTTATATATTTGTAGAAACTTTTGCTATCTGTTTTTATATTCTGAGCGAGTTTACACTCATAATCCATCTTACTTTTCTTTATAGGTTTTTTGTGGCTTTCTGCTGACCTTTAAAGATTTCCCAATTCTCTAGGTTCCCACTAATCTTTGCCACTTTGTATGCATTTTCTTTCAATTTGATCCCTCCTTTATTTCCTTAGATATCCATGGCTGATTATCTCCTTTTCTACAGTCCTTCCTTATCACTGGTATATACTTTTGCTGAGCACTGTGAAAGATCGCTTTGAAAGTCCTCCACTGTTCCTCAATTGTCCCACCATAAAGTTTTTGCTCCCAGTCTACCTTAGCCAACTCCTCCCTCATCCCATTGTAGTCTCCTTTGTTTAAGCACAAGACACTGGGTATTGAATTTTACCTTCTCACGCTCCATCTGTATTTTTAATTCAACCATACTGTGATCGCTTCTTCCGAGAGGATCCCTAACTGTGAGATCATTAATTATTCCTGTCTCATTACACAGGACCAGATCTAAGATAGCTTGCTTGTTGGTTCCATTACATACTGTTCAAGGAAGCTATCGCGGATACATTCTATGAACTCCTCCTCAAAGCTGCCTTGACCGACCTGGTTTGACCAATTGACATGTAGATTAAAATCGCCCATGATAATTGCTGTACCATTTTTACATGCATCAGTTATTTCTTTGTTTATTTCTCGCCCTACCGTGATGTCATTATTTGGTGGCCTGTAGACTATGCCTATCAGTGACCTTTTCTCCTTACTATTTCTAATTTCCACCCAAATGGATTCAACCTTTTTTTCCATAGAACCTATATCATCTTTCACTACCACCCTGATGTCATCCTTAAATATCAGAGCTACACCACCTCCCTTACCTTCCTGTCGGTCCCTCCGAACAGTTTGATACCCCTGGATATTTAACTCCCAGTCCTGACCATCCTGCAACCGTGTCTCTGTAATGGCCACCAAATCATACTCGTTCGCAATGATTTGTGCCGTCAACTCATTTACCTTGTTTCGAATGCTACGAGCATTCAGATAAAGTGCCTTTATGCTAGCTTTTGTATCTTCTTTTTGAATTCTAACACTTCCATTAACAACATCTCCTGAGTTCTCCTTCCTTTTAACTTTTTTCCTGATTTTTGATGTAGTTGGAACCTTCTCCCCACATTTTGTCTTTGCTCCCTCCTTCTCGGACTCCTTACATAGGTTCCCATCCCCCTGGCATATTAGTTTAAACCCTCCCCAGCCACTCTCGCAAACATTCCCCCTACATCAGAGAGGGGTTTAAAACAATGTCCTGTATCAGAGAGGGGTTTAATACAGTATCCTTTATCGGAGAGCGTTTTATACAATGTCCTGTATCAGGGAGGGTTTTATACAATGTCCTGTATCGTAGAGGTTTTAATACAATGTCTTGTATCAGGGAGGGTTTAATACAATGTCCTATATTGGAGAGGGTTTAATATAATGTCCTACATCAGAGAATGTTTAATACAATGTCCTGTGTCAGAGGGTTTAATACAATGTCCTCTATCGGGGAGGGTTTGATACAATATTGGAGAGAGCTTCTCTTGTTACATTGATGGTGTTCTCTCGTTGTTGCACTAACAGGTGAAGTGGAACCCTATGCAGTTAATGGCTGACCCGTTTATGTTTGGAGATTTTATGGATATGTACGTTCCAAGTGCCAGCAGAATCTACAAACAGATTATAGATGTGAAGAAACTGGAAAATATTTTGGCCGATTACCACTTCAGGCACAGCTCGACTAATCTGAAAGTAAGATAAGGAAAATATTAGCAAACGCAAGACACCTTCCCCCTCACTGAGAGTAAATAGTCTTTTAATAAATAAATAGATAGATTCTTGAACAGTAATGGAATTGAGGGTTATGGTGAGCGGTAAGTGGAGCTGAGTCCACAAAAAGATCAGCCATGATCTTATTGAATGGCGGAGCAGGCTCGAGGGGCCAGATGGCCGACTCCTGCTCCTAGTTCTAATGTTCTTAAATAATATCTTGCTCCCCACCCCAGCACACTCACAGTTAGTGACTGATGGGGTTGGTCACAGTGAAGAGGATGTTAATGGTGATGATGGAGTGGGTCATAGAGTCAGAGAATCATAGAGGTTTACAGCATGGAAACAGGCCCTTCGGCCCAACTTCTCCATGTCACCCTTTTATTTTACTATTCAGCGAGTCCCAATTGTTCGCATTTAGCCCATAGCCCTCTATACCCATCTTACCCATGTAACTGTCTAGACGCTTTTTAAAAGACAAAATTTTACCCGCCTCTACTACTACTTCTGGCCGCTTGTTCCAGATACTCACCATGCTCTGTGTGAAAATTTGCTCCTCTGGACCCTTTTGTATTTTTCCCCTCTCACCTTCAACCTATGCCCTCTAGTTTTAGACTCCCCTACCTTTGGGAAAAGATATCGACTATCTAACTGATCTATGCCCCTCATTATTTTATAGACCTCTGTAAGATCACCCCTAAGCCACCTGCACTCCAGAGAATAAAGTCCCAGTCTATCCAGCCTCTCCTTATAACTCAAACCATCAAGTCCTGGTAGCATCCTAGTAAATCTTTTCTGCACTCTTTCTAGTTTAATAATATCCTTTCTACAATAGGGTGACCAGAACTGGATATGTACTGTATATGTACAGTATTCCAAGTGTCCTGGATATGTACAGTATTCCAAGTGTGACCTTATCAATGTCTTGTACAACTTCAACAAGACATCCCAACTCCTGTATTCAATGTTCTGACCGATGAAACCAAGCACGCTGAATGCCTTCTTCACCACTCTGTCCACCTGTGATTCCACTTTCAAGGAGCTATGAACATGTACCCCTAGATCTCTTTGTTCTGTAACTCTCCCCAACGCCCTACCATTAACTGAGTAAGTCCTGTCCTGGTTCAATCTACCAAAATGCATCACCTCGTATTTATCTAAATTAAACTCCATCTGCCATTCGTCAACCCACTGGCGCAATTGATCAAGATCCCATTGCAATCTGAGATAACTTTCTTCACTGTCCACTATGCCACCAATCTTGGTGTCATCTTCAAAAGTACTAACCATGCCTACTGAATTCTCATCCAAATTTTTAATATAAATGGCAAATAACAGTGGACCCAGCACTGATCCCTGAGGCACACTGCTGGTCACAAGCCTCCAGTTTGAAAAACAACCCTCTACAACCACCCATTCTGGACCCTGACGACCACAATGATGTTGACAGTTACTGTGACGGTGATTATGATGATGACTGGTTCTGTGTTTACCATTTCTAGGTAATTTACCCAGTTTTCTTCAAAGAAGCGGTGGAACACATCATCAGAGCTGCTCGAGTCTTCAGCCAATCTGGGGGACACCTGATGATGGTATACAGCGCTCTCTCTCTCTCTCTCTCTCTCCCTGTCTTTCCCCTCTCACTCTGTTGAACTGTCTCTATCTCTGTCCGAGTTTTAACAACACCAGGTTAAAGTCCAACAGGTTTATTTGGTAGCAAATGCCATTAGCTTTCGGAGCCCTGTTCCTTCGTCAGATGGAGTGGATATCTGCTCTCAAACTCTGAATCACATGATTTAGTGTTTATGTCCCACAAATGGAGGCTGACTCTCCAGTGCAGTACGGGGAGGCTTGCTGTCGCGTTGGAGGTGCTGTTATCCGGATGAGATGTTAAATTGCGTCCCCTTCTGCTCTCCCAGGGAAATGTAAAGTCTCACAAGACTTTTCCTCGAATAAACACTGATCTCTCTCTGTCTGCTGCAGTTCAAGCAGGAAGTTCGCCACCACCTTCTCAAGGTCATTAGTGATGGGCAATAAATGGGGAATAAGTGCTGGCCTAACCGGTGAAGCCCACACCCCTTCACTGAATAAAAAAATCAACATCACCAAACAGATAGTCCAATTATTATCGCTTTGCTGTTTATGGAAGCTTGCTATGCACAAATTGGATGAGACATTTCCTGCAATTCAGCACAGCACTACATTTCAAAAACCGTACCTCACTGAGTGTAAAGTGCTTTGAGAAATCAAGTGCTAAAGACCCAGGATTCTCAAAGAAAAGCTGTGGGCCCTGACAACATCCTGGCAATAGCGCCATACCCCTAACCAAGCTGTTCCAGGACAGCTACAACACTGGCATCTACCTGGCAAGATGGAGAATTCCCAGGTATGTCCTGTACGCAAGAAACAGAATAAATCCAACCCGGCCAGTTACCGCCCCATCAGTCTACTCTCAATCATCAGTAAAGTGGTGGAAGGGGTCATCGACAGTGCAATCACTTGCTCAGCAATAATCTGCTCAGTGACGCCCAGTTTGAGTTCAAGGGTCACTCAGCTCCTGACCCCATTACAGCCTTGGTTCAAACATGGACAAAAGAGCTGAATTCCAGAGGTGAGGTTTCAGGCTTGGGCAGACAGGTGGTAAGTAACACGTAAATGCCAGGCAATGACTCTCTTGAACAAGAGAGGATCTAAGTATTGCCCCTTGAGTCGTTGGCATTACCGTCACTGAATTCCCCACTGTCAACATCCAGAAACTGAACCCAGCCATATAAATACTGTGGCTACAAGAGCAGGTCAGAGGCTGGGAATCCTATGGTGAGAATTTACTTCCCAACTCCAAAACCTGTCCCATTTACAAAACTTAAGTCAGGAGTGTGATGGAATACTTCCCGCTTGCCAGGATGGGTGCAGCTCCAACAACACTCAAAAAACTTGACACCATCCAGGACAATGCAGTTTAATTGATTGGCACCCCATCTACCAATAGAAACATTCATTCCCTCCACTGCCAATGCACAGTGTGCACTTTACAAAGATTCACTTCGGCAACTCACCAACTCCTTGGACAGCACCTTCCAAACTTTGAACCTCTACAATCTTAAAGGGCAAGGGCAGTGCCAGGGGGCCAAGCTGGCAGTGCCAAGGTGCCTATGCCCAAGGGGCACACCTCACCACCGCCCAACCCCCCTGATTGCCCCCCCCGGCCCCCCTTCACTCCAGCGGGGTTGGGCTGCTAGCTCCATGCAAGTGGGGAGCTACTGTAAACCCCACCAGAGTGAGATACTCCCGGGGGGTGGGAGAGACGGGCGGGCCTGGAGAATTCAGTCCTGAACGCACTAATCATATTTAAATTATATGTAAATGAGCCTCTGAATGTGTGATGCAGCTCCATGCCTATTCCCGGTGCAGAGCCGATGGTGCCGGAAATCTGGAGAGGTGCTGAGGGCCGGACGCCCCGCGCGGATAGTGCTAATCCAGCCCTGTGAAAATCTCCCGGTCCTAATAAATCAGTGCAGCGGGATGGGAGAATCGCCCCCACTGCTTCCCACTCACAGGACACCAAACCATCTGAAAAAGCCATCACCATGAAACATGAACTCTCCCGATCTTTCTCCCCCCACAGATGCAGCCCACCAGCATTCTCTCCTCTTGTTTTAGATTCCTGGTCTCTGCAGCACTTGGCTTCATGTTCAGTTGTTTTCTGCGGATTAAATAGTTTCTGTTATCCTTTTGTTAATCAGGTTGGGGTGGACAGCACAGGAAAGTTAACAAACACGACCCTGGCCTGTTACGTTGCAGAATGTGAGTTGGCCGTTCTCTCTATCGGACCACACTACAGCCACACTGACTTCAGAGAGGATCTGAAGAAATTCTTTAAACAAGCAGGAGTATTCGGTGTAAAGACGGTTTTACTACTGGCGGATGAGGATCTCATCAAGGTAAGAAGTTGAGTTTGAAGAGAGAGATTAATTTAAACATCCCTGGTTTCACCTCTGACTACCCGTCTGTAAGCAGCCGCTTTGGAACTGCCTCATTCCTCAAACCACACACCAGTCTGTCTCAGTTTGTATCGTTTAATACATCCCTCAACTCTCAGTCCTTTGCCAGTCTTATCAGTGGAACCACAAATGATGCAATCGATTTCCCGTCTTCTTGATTGCACTTATGAAATCTAAATCTGCAATGACGAATAGTGGGCCTGCAAACTTTCCATTACTTCTTGGTATATCTTTGTTGATGGCTTTGCTTTGTCAGCTGCAGCAGGCTCCTGAGGGGGTTAAGTGTTCCCCTCCTCCGCCCCCCCATTACTTTCTGGAATGTGGAACTTTGATGTCCTCTGCTATCTTGTTAATTTGTACAAAATGTCAAACTGTTCCATATGCGAGATCCATCGTTCTGTATCCTTATCAACTGGGCCCATGGCGTCAAAAGCTCTTGACATTTTCTCTCTATGTGCAGCTGCTGGAGGCGGGAGCAGCACCCTGAGGGGGAAGGGGTGGCAGGGCCTGCTCAGCGACATGGAGGTCTGAGGGGGAAGGGGTGGCAGGGCCTGCTCAGCGACATGGAGGTCTGAGGGGGAAGGGGTGGCAGGGCCTGCTCAGCGACATGGAGGTCTGAGGGGGAAGGGGTGGCAGGGCCTGCTCAGCGACATGGAGGCCTGAGGGGGAAGGGCTGGCAAGGCCTGCTCAGCTGCTGGAGGCCTGAGGGGGAAGGGGTGGCAGGGCCTGCTCAGCTGCTGGAGGCCTGAGGGGGAAGGGGTGGCAGGGCCTGCTCAGCTGCTGGAGGCCTGAGGGGGAAGGGGTGGCAGGCAGGGCCTGCTCAGCGACATGGAGGCCTGAGGGGGAAGGGGTGGCAGGCAGGGCCTACTCAGCTGCATGGAGGCCTGAGGGGGAAGGGGTGGCAGGGCCTGCTCAGCGACATGGAGGCCTGAGGGGGAAGGGGTGGCAGGGCCTGCTCAGCTGCTGGAGGCCTGAGGGGGAAGGGGTGGCAAGGCCTGCTCAGCTGCTGGAGGCCTGAGGGGGAAGGGCTGGCAAGGCCTGCTCAGCTGCTGGAGGTCTGAGGGGGAAGGGGTGGCAGGGCCTGCTCAGCTGCTGGAGGTCTGAGGGGGAAGGGGTGGCAGGGCCTGCTCAGCGACGTGGAGGCCTGAGGGGGAAGGGGTGGCAGGGCCTGCTCAGCTGCTGGAGGCCTGAGGGGGAAGGGGTGGCAGGGCCTGCTCAGCTGCTGGAGGCCTGAGGGGGAAGGGGTGGCAGGGCCTGCTCAGCTGCTGGAGGCCTGAGGGGGAAGGGGTGGCAGGGCCTGCTCAGCTGCTGGAGGCCTGAGGGGGAAGGGGTGGCAGGGCATGCTCAGCTGCTAGAGGTCTGAGGGGGAAGGGGTGGCAGGGCGTGCTCAGCTGCTGGAGGTCTGAGGGGGAAGGGGTGGCAGGGCGTGCTCAGCTGCTGGAGGTCTGAGGGGGAAGGGGTGGCAGGGCGTGCTCAGCTGCTGGAGGCCTGAGGGGGAAGGGGTGGCAGGGCCTGCTCAGCTGTACGGAGGCCTGAGGGGGAAGGGGTGGCAGGGTGTGCTCAGCTGCTGGAGGCCTGAGGGGGAAGGGGTGGCAGGGCATGCTCAGCTGCTGGAGGTCTGAGGGGGAAGGGGTGGCAGGGCGTGCTCAGCTGCTGGAGGTCTGAGGGGGAAGGGGTGGCAGGGCGTGCTCAGCTGCTGGAGGCCTGAGGGGGAAGGGGTGTGATGCACCATCGATTCACGCAAAGACTCGAGGTTGCGGAACAACAGGCTTTTATTAACAAGAACAGAAGCGCTCCCAAACCGATGGCCAACTCGAACTGAGGCAAAGGGGCGGAGAGCAGCCACCTTTATACACCGAGGAGGGCGGAGCCCCGGATTGAGGCAGCAGGGGCGTGCCCAGGCACATCCCACACACAGACAGTGTTACAGTGGTTCACCACATTCACCCCCTGTTTAAAAAGAGTTCGGCGGGGCCGAGGTGATGGAAACGACAGTCACAAGTTATTGATTCAAATTACAAGTTCAGTCTCTCCAGGGGCTTGATCTGCCGCTGCGACCGCCGCAGTGTCGGCCGTGGTGCCGGTTCAGGAGGCCGCGGTGATGGGTCAGACGCCAGTCCATAACCGGTGAAGCCGTCCGTAGCGCCTTCAGACTGCTGGGTGTGTGGAGGCTGCTCCTGGGGCTCAGGCGTGCCGTACACGGGGGCTAAATGAGCGTGCTGCGACTCTGGTGCATCATGGACGACGTTGGGAGCTGGGGGTGAGGGGCCGTGGGACGTGCTACCTGCGGGGACCAGATCGCGAATGGAGACCGTGTCCTCCCGCCCGTCGTGATACGCCACATAGGCGTATTGGGGGTTGGTGTGGAGGAGCCGGACCGTTTCGACCAGGGGGTCCGATTTATGGGTCCGCACGTGCTTCCGGAGCAGGACAGGGCCAGGGGACGTCAGCCACAACGGTAGTGAGGTCCCCGAGGAGGACTTCCTGGGGAAAACAAACATTCGTTCATGAGGGGTGGCGTTGGTAGCCGTGCACAGTAGTGACCTAATTGAGTGTAGCGCATCAGGGAGGACCTCTTGCCAGCGGGAGACTGGAAGACCCTTAGACCGGAGAGCTAATAAAACGGCCTTCCAGACTGTCGCATTCTCCCTCTCCACCTGTCCGTTCCCCCTGGGGTTGTAGCTGGTGGTCCTACTCGAGGCTATGCCTTTGGAGAGTAGGTACTGGCGCAGCTCGTCACTCATAAAAGAGGACCCCCGGTCGCTATGAATATAGCTGGGGAAACCAAACAGGGTGAAGAGGCTGTGCAGGGCCCTGATGACCGTGGCCGAGGACATATCCGGGCAGGGAATAGCAAAGGGGAACCGCGAATATTCATCAACAATGTTGAGGAAGTATACGTTGCGGTTAGAGGAGGGGAGGGGGCCTTTGAAGTCAACGCACAGGCGTTCAAAAGGGCGGGTGGCTTTGATGAGGTGCGCTCTGTCCGGTCGGTAGAAGTGCAGCTTGCACTCCGAGCAGACTCGGCAGTGCCTGGTTACAGACCTGACTTCCTCGATGGAATATGGCAGGTTCTGGGCCTTGGTGAAATGGAAGAACCTGGTAATCCCCAGGTGGCAGAGGTCATTGTGGAGGGTCTGTAATCGGTCTAGGTTCGTGCTGGCACAGGTCCCCCGGGACAGGGCGTCTGGGGGCTCATTGAGCTTCCCAGGCCGGTATAAAATGTCGTAATTGTAGGTGGAGAGCTCGATCCTCCACCTCAAAATCTTATCGTTCTTGATTTTGCCCCGCTGCACGTTGCTGAACATAAAGGCGACGGCCCGTTGGTCCGTGAGCAGGGTGAACCGTTTGCCAGCTAAGTAGTGGCGCCAGTGCCGCACCGCCTCTACGATGGCTTGTGCCTCTTTTTCGACAGCGGAGTATCGAATTTCAGGGCCCTGGAGGGTTCGTGAGAAGAAGGCCACGGGTCTGCCCGCCTGGTTAAGAGTGGCGGCTAGGGCAAAATCAGACGCATCGCTCTCCACCTGGAATGGGGTGGATTCATCTGCGGCGTGCATCGTGGCCTTCGCGATATCCGCTTCGATGCGGTCAAAGGCCAGCCGAGCCTCCGCCGCGAGGGGAAAAGATGTGGATTTGATGAGCGGACGGGCTTTGTCCGCATAATTGGGGACCCACTGCGCGTAGTATGAGAAGAAGCCGAGGCATCTCCTCAGTGCTTTGAGGGTGGTGGGGAGGGGAAGTTCCAGGAGGGGACGCATGCGGTCGGGGTCGGGGCCGATGACCCCGTTCTCCACAACACAACCAAGGATGGCGAGGCGGCGCGTGCGGAATACGCACTTCTCCTTATTATAGGTCAGGTTAAGGAGTGCCGCTGTGTGGAGGAATTTTTGGAGGTTGGCGTCGTGGTCCTGCTGATCGTGGCCGCAGATGGTGACGTTATCCAGGTACGGGAAGGTGGCCCGCAGCCCGTTCTGGTCCACCATTCGGTCCATCTCACGCTGGAAAACCGAGACCCCGTTGGTGACGCCGAAGGGGACCCAAAGGAAGTGATAGAGACGGCCATCCGCCTCGAAGGCAGTGTATTGGCGGTCTTCCGGGCGGATAGGGAGCTGGTGGTATGAAACTTCAAATCAATGGTGGAGAACACCCGATATTGTGCAATCTGATTGACCATGTCAGAGATGTGGGGAAGGGGATACGTGTCCAGCTGCATGTATTGGTTGATGGTCTGACTGTAGTCAATGACCATGCGAAGTTTCTCCCCAGTCTTAACAACCACCACTTGGGCCCTCCAGGGGCTGGTACTGGCCTCAATGATCCCCTCCCCCAGGAGTCGTCGCACCTCGGACTTGATAAACGCTCTATCTCCAGCGCTGTACCGTCTGCTTTTGGTGGCAATGGGCTTGCAGTCGGGGGTGAGATGCTCAAAGAGCGAGGGAGGGGCGACTTTGAGGGTCGAGAGACCACAGGTGGTGCGCGGTGGCTGGTCTGTTAGCTGTGGATTTTGGACGGAGATTGGGGGGAAAGGCCCATTATACACCATAGTGACGCTCCCAAGGTGGCACAGGAAATCTAGCCCCAGTAGTACGGCAGCGCAGAGCTGTGGCAGCACGAGGAGCCTGCACTTCTCGTACACCGTGCCCCGTACAGTCAGATTCGCTACACAGTACCCAAGGGCATTCACTGACCGGGACGTCGAAGCCATGGAGATTGATTGCTGCATTGGCAGTACTGGCAGTGCGTAGCGCCTCACCATGTTAGGGTGGTTAAAACTCTCCGTACTCCCACTGTCAAATAGGCAGTTAGTAGTGTGGCCATTTACCTTGACGTCCATCATCGACCAGGCGAGCTGGTGAGGCCTGGACTGGTCTAACGCGACCGAGGCCACTGTCGGATTAGGCGATGTGATGGACGGTTGCCAAAATGGCGGCACCCGTGAGTCGGCTGATGTCACCCAAGATGGCAGCTCCCGTGGGTCACACATGGCTGATGGCATCCAAAATGGCGGCACCCGCGGATCGCACGCGGCCGATGGAGTCGACGACAGTCCCTCCCTCGGATCGCACGCGGCGCCGCTGGGCCTGGGGGCCGCTTTTGCCCTGCAAATCTTCAGGTAGTGACCCTTCTTACCGCAGCCAGAGCAGATCGCGTCTTTCGCCGGGCAACGTCGTCGTGGGTGCTTCTCCAGGCCATAGAAGTAGCATCTCGGGCCTCCGGGGACTGCCGGAGTGGTCAGTTCCGCTTCGGGACTGGGCGTGGCGTAGGTTTGCGGCCCTCCCGGGTACAGCGATGGCTGTGGCCGCGGTGTCCACGGTGCGCCCTCGTGGTCGGGGGTGTAGGCCTCGAGGTTCCGGAACGCTACCTCCAGCGAGCCGGCAAGTTCCACAGTTTTCTTCAGGTCCAGCCCACCTTGTTCCAGCAGGCGCTGCCGGATATCGTTCGACCTGATCCCGCGACAAAGGCATCTCTGATCAGGTTGTCGGCGTTCTGGGCGGCTGAAACGGCCTTGCAGTTGCAGGCTCTGCCGAGTGCACGCAGTTCGTGCAGGAATTGCTCAGTCGATTCCCCGGGCTGCTGTCTGCGAGTGGCCAGCAGGTGTCTGGCGTAGACCTCGTTCGGCTGCCGGTTGTACTGGCTCTTGAGGAGATCGATTGCCTCCTGGTAAGTTTCTGCGTCTCGGATCATCGCGAAGACGTGAGCGCTGACACGGGCGTGCAGCACATGCAGTTTGTCGATGTCTGTTACGGCGACGGCGGAGGAGGAGGAGGCGATGAAGGTCTCAAAACAGCGCAGCCAGTGATCAAAAGAGTTCGAGGCCCCAACTGCCTGCGGATCCAAATCCAATTTGTCAGCTTTCAGGAGTTGCTCCATTTCAAAATTTTGTTAATAAAATTGATGCACCATTGATTCACGCAAAGACTCGAGGTTGCGGAACAACAGGCTTTTATTAACAAGAACAGAAGCACTCCCAAACCGATGGCCAACTCGAACTGAGGCAAAGGGGCGGAGAGCAGCCACCTTTATACCCCGAGGAGGGCGGAGCCCCGGATTGAGGCAGCAGGGGCGTGTCCAGGCACATCACACACACAGACAGTGTTACAGTGGTTCACCACAGGGTGGCAGGACCTGCTCAGTGGCTGGAGGTTGCATCACACACACACAAGTCGCTCGGAGGTGACAGTAACAGGCACAGCTCTACCGATGGTGAATGAGTTACCTACAGGTGACTGAAAACCATTGCAGGCCGAGACTTCGGATGACCCGAGGGACGGTCAACCATCTTTGCCAGGTTATGTAGGAATTGTCGCCATGTGAGCAGGGCGGTCACTCTCTGCCAGTTAGCCTGAATGTGAAGGCACTCTGAACCTCTACGTGACTTCTTTCAGGGCTGCAGGGGTAACCTCTGCAGCACCTCCCAGTCCACTGGCTGCAGGGGTGATCTCTGCGGCACCTCCCAGTCCACTGGCTGCACGGGTGATCTCTGCGGCACCTCCCAGTCCACTGGCTGCACGGGTGATCTCTGCGGCACCTCCCAGTCCACTGGCTGCACGGGTGATCTCTGCGGCACCTCCCAGTCCACTGCATTAAATGCATCAGGGAGGTGACCTGTATGTTCTTCACAGGGTGCAGAACGACATTAACTTTAACTCGGACCAGGTTAGCCAAGATACCAGAGCCATATTGCTGATTCCCCCAAGTACTCATGTGCCTCTTGTACCCCCGTGGTGTCATGGTGCTCCACTCATGAAGGGGAGGTGACGGCCTAGTGGTTTTATCGCTAGATTATTAATCCAGAAACTCAGCTAATGTTCCGGGGACCCGGGTTCAAATCCCGCCACGGCAGATGGTGGGATTTAAGTTCAATTCCAAAAAAATCTGGAATTAAGAATCTACTGATGGCCATAAAACCATTGTCGATTGTCGGAAAAACCCCATCTGGTTCACTCATGTCCTTTAGAGAAGGAAATCTGCCGTCCTTACCTGGTCTGGCCTACATGTGACTTCAGAGCCTCAGCAATGAGGTTGACTCAACTGCCCTCTGGCAATTAGTGATGGGCAATAAATGCTGGCCAGCCAGCGACGCCCATGTCCCATAAATGAATAAGAAAAAAACCCGCAAAGGATTCCATTCCCTGAATGTGCAGGTCATCTGTAAGAATGTTAAAGAACAACCTGCAAGTGTGTACTTGGTTTCTGGAGACTGAACATAACAGCTACATCTTTGGCCACTCTCAGATCCCAGGAGAGCGGCAGCTGGAGGGATGACTCCTCAGGGACAAGGGGTACCCATTCAGGAGGTGCTGATGATGTCAGTGCGGAGGCCGCAGAGTGCAGCTTAGACTAGTTACAGTCAGGCTCATGCTGGTGGGGGAGACAGTCTGCCTCCCCACGGTGCGGTTCTGGTACCTGGACCGGCCGGGGGAGCACTCCAGTACACCCCCTGGAGAGTTTCGTGCATTGTTGTGGTGTGCTGTAGCTGGGAGAACAGAGGAGGACATGGAAGACTTCCAGATCTCCTCAGCTGGGGAAGACATTGAGGAGGGCACTGAGGGGGAACCCGCAGAGGAGGCAGAGGAAGGGCTGCGAACAATGGTGAGGGTCCGAATGGGGCGCAGCGCTTGGGACTGAGAGCTACTCATTTAGGGGTTGACAAGCAGCTAAACTCAGACAACGCCCTATCCCGTTTTTCATTCGTTAATGGGATGTGGGCATCAATGGCTGGCACAGCATTTATGGCCCATCCCTGAGGGCATTTAAATGTCAACCACATTGCTGTGGCTCTGGAGTCACCTGTAGGCCAGACCAGGTAACCACGGCAGATTTCCTTCCCTAAAGGACATTACTGAACCAGATGGGTTTTTCCAACAAAATCGACAATGGTTTCATGGCCATTTCAAGGACTTGTAATTCCAAATTTTTATTGAATTCTAATTTCACCATCTGCTGTGGTGGGATTCGAACCTGGGTCCCCAGAGCATTACCCTGGGTCCCTGGGTTACTGGTCCAGTGACAATACCATTACACCGCTGCCTCACCACACTGCAAATCATTGTCATCCTCCTGCATCGTATGGTCCTTGGGTTTCTACACCATACCCATGAAAGGAGCAATCTCAGGGCTGATGTTCCGCCAACACCACACAGTTGATGAAGGCTCACCCTTCATGGGAGAGAACATCACCTCTCACCCTAGTCCTGGTCCCAGCCCTCCTTCCTGTGGATTTCTGGGGGCCTTCATGGGATAGAGAATCCATAGAATCATAGAATCCCTACAGTGAAGAGGAGACCATTTGACCCATCGAGTCTGCACCAGCTCTCTGACAGAGTATCTTACCTGTGCCCTATGCCCCACCTTATCCCTGTAACCCCACACGTTTCCCATGGCCAATCCACCTAACCTACACATTTCTGGACTGGGCCAGCTGGAGTGAGATCCAGAGGACCCACCATTTTCTAGCACTGGCACACGTCGATATTCCCGAGTCTGCCTTTCTAGCTCCAGCAGCTGGGGGTTGACCGAGCACAGGGACACGTTGTCTGATCGGGGCACAGCAGAATCCTGGCCTCCAGCATCCCTCCGTGTGCTGGATCCCTGGCTGCATCCACCTGCTGTAGATTCTCAGCTGTGAAGTGCTCACCAATGAGTGACCCAGAAGCCTGCCCACTCTTAATTCTTATAATCTAGATCAGAAACTCCAAAGTGTTTTATGGAATCAGCCTGGACCATTTAAGTTTTGCACTTTGAACTTTGACACAGGTAAGTATAGGTGGTTTCACTCCAGGTATGATTCAATGACCCACGAGGGAGCTTTTATCAAACAAAGTTTATTGAAGAATATAGTTAACACAGAGAAAGAAAATTAGCAATATTTTTTCCCAATTACAAAGAAGAAAAAAAACAACCATGATATTGAATAAACCTTAACAGCTCAATGTTCCAACACAGACGTTCCTACGGGTTTGATTTTGCACGGGAAATCAGAATGCTCACGTCATGCTGCCTTTGCAGCTTCCCAACCCCTGCTGTGAATTGCTGCTTTGGATATTGAATTGAAAATGCTGAGGTTTCCGGTCCTGATCATTTAAGCACACTTCAAGAGACAGAGGCTCTCCTTGCCTCCAGCCACTGGCTAGCCAGCCACCAAAAGATGAATTGACCATACCGGGGCAGAGACAGAAACACACTGCTCGTAGCCTGCCCTCCAACAGCTTTCAACCCAACTGAAAGTGAACCCTTGGATATCCCTGCGACCTGACCTTTGACCTGTCAATCAGTTGCAAACCAGACAATTGAAAAGGACCATAAACATTGCATTATGCCAAAACTAAAAATAAACAAAAGGCTCATTCCATTGCCTTTTAGCAGCAGGAGAAGAATAGACATCTCGGTGCCTGCTTATAATTGCACAACACATGCTTAAAATACATGCCTTAAAGGCACAGTGGCATCACAGAATTGCCACTGAGGTACGAGTATCTGACCTGCTGGAGGATACAGGTGATGGCTGTCCATACTATCTGAGAGATATTGCCCACAGATTGGTTTGGGTACGTCGCCTCCAGAGGCTGAGATGATGGTATTGGCTGGTCGACTGATTGACCTGCAAGAGTAATGACACGGCATTTGTTCAGGACAGGGGCATAAGGATAGTATCTATGAGGCAGGCACCGTGGTTGGATTTGTTGATGGCTCTCTCTTTTGTCTCCTGTCCCACCTTACCCGGAGTGTAGTGCTGCTCCTCACCAGCCAGCTCTAGGGCTCTCTCCTCTGTGTCCAGTGTAGGGCTCTCTCCTCTGTGCCCAGCTGTAGCGCTCTCTTCTCTGTGTCCAGTGTAGTGCTCTCTCCTCTGTGTCCAGTGTAGGGCTCTCTCCTCTGTGCCCAGCTGTAGAGCTCTCTCCTCTGTGCCCCGCTGTAGGGCTCTCTCCTCTGTGTCCAGTGTAGAGCTCTCTCCTCTGTGTCCAGTGTAGAGCTCTCTCCTCTGTGTCCAGTGTAGGGCTCTCTCCTCTGTGTCCAGTGTAGGGCTCTCTCCTCTGTGCCCAGCTGTAGAGCTCTCTCCTCTGTGCCCCGCTGTAGGGCTCTCTCCTCTGTGTCCAGTGTAGAGCTCTCTCCTCTGTGTCCAGTGTAGAGCTCTCTCCTCTGTGTCCAGTGTAGGGCTCTCTCCTCTGTGTCCAGTGTAGGGCTCTCTCCTCTGTGCCCAGCTGTAGAGCTCTCTTCTCTGTGCCCAGCTGTAGAGCTCTCTTCTCTGTGTCCAGTGTAGGGCTCTCTTCTCTGTGCCCAGCTGTAGAGCTCTCTTCTCTGTGTCCAGTGTAGTGCTCTCTCCTCTGTGCCCAGCTCTAGGGCTCTCTCCTCTGTGCCCAGCTGTAGAGCTCTCTCCTCTGTGCCCAGCTGTGGGGCTCTCTCCTCTGTGCCCAGCTGTGGGGCTCTCTCCTCTGTGCCCAGCTGTGGGGCTCTCTCCTCTGTGTCCAGCTGTAGGGCTCTCTCCTCTGTGTCCAGTGTAGAGCTCTCTCCTCTGTGTCCAGCTGTAGGGCTCTCTCCTCTGTGTCCAGCTGTAGGGCTCTCTCCTCTGTGTCCAGTGTAGAGCTCTCTCCTCTGTGTCCAGCTGTGGGGCTCTCTCCTCTGTGTCCAGCTGTAGAGCTCTCTCCTCTGTGTCCAGCTGTAGGGCTCTCTCCTCTGTGTCCAGCTGTAGGGCTCTCTCCTCTGTGCCCCGCTGTAGAGCTCTCTCCTCTGTGTCCAGCTGTAGGGCTCTCTCCTCTGTGCCCCGCTGTAGAGCTCTCTCCTCTGTGTCCAGCTGTAGGGCTCTCTCCTCTGTGTCCAGCTGTAGGGCTCTCTCCTCTGTGTCCAGTGTAGAGCTCTCTCCTCTGTGTCCAGCTGTGGGGCTCTCTCCTCTGTGTCCAGCTGTAGAGCTCTCTCCTCTGTGTCCAGCTGTAGGGCTCTCTCCTCTGTGTCCAGCTGTAGGGCTCTCTCCTCTGTGCCCCGCTGTAGAGCTCTCTCCTCTGTGCCCAGCTGTGGGGCTCTCTCCTCTGTGCCCAGTGTAGAGCTCTCTCCTCTGTGCCCAGCTGTGGGGCTCTCTATTTGAATGGTATGTGCATTTTGAGTTGAGGCCTCACTCTGACTGGCTGTGCCCACTCTTACCCCATTGTGCTCAAACCTGTCCTGGAATGAGACAGATGGGGAGAGTGTAGACAGGACGCCTGCCAGCTCAGAGGGTCAGCATGCCTGGCATCAGTGGGTGGGTCAGTGGGTGTGTGGGTGCGTCAGTGGGTGTGTCAGTGGGTGTGTGGGTGGGTGTGTGGGTGGGTCAGTGGGTGGGTCAGTGGGTGTGTGGGTGGGTCAGTGGGTGGGTCAGTGGGTGGGTGTGTGGGTGGGTCAGTGGGTGGGTCAGTGGGTGAATGAGAGCTGGGATGTGATGAGGAGGGAGGCACGAGCGGGATAAGGAGGTGTGTGCGAGGGTGTGAGATGGGACCCGTGAGGTGGCAGTGAATGTGATACTGGTTGAAATGCATGGGTGTGTGAGTGGGCCAGTGGGTGGGTCAGTGGGTGCGTCAGTGGGTGTGTGGATTGGCCAGTGGGTGGGTGCGTGGTTGGGTGCATGGGTTGGTCAGTGGGTGGGTGTGTGAGTGGGCCAGTGGGTTCGTTAGTGGGTGTGGGTCAGTGGATGGGTCAGTGGATGGGTCAGTGGGTGTGGGTCAGTGGGTGGGTCAGTGGGTGTGTGGGTGGGTGTGTGGGTGGGTCAGTGGGTGTATGGGTGGGTCAGTGGGTGGGTCAGTGGGTGGGTTAGTGGGTGGGTCAGTGGGTGGGTCAGTGGGTGGGTCAGTGGGTGTGTGGGTGGGTCAGTGGGTGGGTCAGTGGGTGTGTGGGTGGGTCAGTGGGTGTGTGGGTGGGTCAGTGGGTGTGTGGGTGGGTCAGTGGGTGGGTGGGTGGGTCAGTGGGTGGGTCAGTGGGTGTGTGGGTGGGTCAGTGGGTGGGTCAGTGGGTGGGTGTGTGGGTGGGTCAGTGGGTGGGTCAGTGGGTGTGTGGGTGCGTCAGTGGGTGTGTCAGTGGGTGTGTGGGTGGGTGTGTGGGTGGGTCAGTGGGTGGGTGTGTGGGTGGGTCAGTGGGTGGGTGTGTGGGTGGGTCAGTGGGTATATGGTGCCTAATGAGAATGGTAGCTATCCTGGCGGCAGGAAGGAGGTCATTCATTTCTTTACTGGATTTCCGTTGGCCGATGCAGCGAGCAGACGCTCACTGGTGCTGCCACCGCCTCTCAGGCGGTGTTGGTGACCTTGCTGCCTGGCCTTCTGCCCGTCTGAGGGTATAGTACGTTCCGTTCTGCTCCATCAGGATTCCCTCTGAGAACCATATCGGCTCTCTTCCCAGCTGACATTGGGTTCCTGGCTGCTGTCCCCGCAGCTGGGTTTGGAACAAAACAAAGGTACAACCGCCCCCCCCCCCCTCCGCATTCCGTCTCCCCCCACCCCCCCCGCGTTCCCCACCCCCCCTCCGCATTCCCCACCCCCCCGCATCTCCCCCCGCGTTCCCTTCACCCACGTTCCCCCCCCGCGTTCCCTCCACCCACGTTCCCTCCACCCACGTTCCCCCCCCCGCGTTCCCTCCACCCACGTTCCCCCCCCCCGCATCTCCCCCCCCCCCCGCATCTCCCCCCCCCCCGCATCTCCCCCCCCCCCATGTCCCCCCCCATGTTCTCCCCCCGTGTCCCCCATCCCGATTGATGAGTTCAAGTGATGCCTGAGTGAGCGAATCAGAGGCAGGCTGCACACAAGCTAAATGTGAATAGTTTTCTTCTAAATGGCTGAAGTTTCAGTGACTTTTCTTGCCAACAATGCTGGTGAGATACGCCCCGGTTTTCCTGCTGAAACCAACACTTTGCCAAAGTATCGGGAGATATTTCTTATATCCCTTGTATCCGTTCCTTCCCATTGTTACAAACTTGCCCTAGATAAATATCTGTTTCCAGTGTTTCAAAGCTCATATCAGATGCACTGGTTCCATTCACACACTCAGTCTGTCCCTGTCTGAACTATTTCCTCTTCCCACAGTTTAACAAATAAAACCAGAATATTTTCCAGCAGAATTGGTTCCATTTTGTGGATTTGCCTGATATTTTCATGGTAGAAATATTTTCCTGACACCTGTTAATGTGGGGTGGGATTGTTGACTGGTAAATTGGGGTCATGGGGGAGGGGGTTATAGGGACGAGGGCCATCACCACAGACAGTGGGCAGTAGTCATGTTGGAGGAGACATTGTATCTACGTACAGCCCAGTTAATCAGACGAGTGCCTTTCTTCTCTCTTGTCCAGGAGACATTTCTAGAAGATTTGAACTGCCTGGTGCATTCAGGCCAAGTACCTGGTCTGTTTGACAATGAAGAGTTGGACAACATTATTCTGGAACTGAAGAACCATGAGAGTGAAGGCAACCTGCCTGACAATAGGAAGGCTCTGCACCAGTTCTTTCTGCAGGTGAGGCCCGCAGAGCACACCCTTGCCAAAGCACACCGTTCCCAGTGACCTACAGCACCACCCCGCACTGAAATCCAATGGGAAAGTCAGGAGAAACCAGAAAGAATGTCTGAAGGTGAAGAGCACTGTGAAAGGAGGAATGTCAGGATTGGGAATTGCTGTACAGACTGAGAGAGGAATGTCGGGATTGGGAATTGCTGTACAGACTGAGGGAGTAATGTTGGGATTGGGAATTGCTGTAGACTGAGGGAGGAATTTCAGGATTGGGAATTGCTGTATGCACTGAGAGAGGAATGTCGGGATTGGGAATTGCTGTACATACTGAGGGAGGAATGTCAGGATTGGGAATTGCTGTACAGACTGAGAGGGGAATGTCAGGAGTGGGAATTGCTGTACAGACTCAGACTGAGGGAGGAATGTCGGGATTGGGAATTGCTGTACAGACTCAGACTGAGGGAGGATTGTTGGGATTGGGAATTGCTGGAGACTGAGGGAGGAATGTCAGGATTAGGAATTGCTGTACAGACTGAGAGAGGAATGTCGGGATTGGGAATTGCTGTACATACTGAGGGAGGAATGTCAGGATTGGGAATTGCTGTACAGACTGAGAGAGGAATGTCGGGATTGGGAATTGCTGTACAGACTGAGGGAGGAATGTCGGGATTGGGAATTACTGTACAGACTGAGAGAGGAATGTCGGGATTGGGAATTGCTGTACAGACTGAGAGAGGAATGTCGGGATTGGGAATTGCTGTACAGACTGAGAGAGGAATGTCGGGATTGGGAATTGCTGTACATACTGAGGGAGGAATGTCAGGATTGGGAATTGCTGTACAGACTGAGAGAGGAATGTCGGGATTGGGAATTGCTGGAGACTGAGGGAGGAATGTCAGGATTGGAAATTGCTGTACAGACTGAGGGAGGAATGTCAGGATTGGGAATTGTTGTACAGACTGAGAGAGGAATGTCGGGATTGGGAGCTGCTGTACAGACTGAGGGAGGAATGTCGGGATTGGGAATTGCTGTACAGACTGAGGGAGGAATGTCGGGATTGGGAATTACTGTACAGACTGAGAGAGGAATGTCGGGATTGGGAATTGCTGTAGACTGAGGGAGGAATGTCAGGATTGGGAATTGCTGTAGACTGAGGGAGGAATGTCGGGATTGGGAGCAGCTCTACAGACACAGACTGAGGGAGGAATGTCGGGTTTGGAAATTGCTGTACAGACTGAGGGAGGAATGTCGGGATTGGGAGCTGCTGTATAGACTGAGATAGGAATGTCGGGATTGGGAATTGCTGTACAGATTGAGAGAGGAATGTCAGGATTGGGAATTGCTGTACAGATTGAGAGAGGAATGTCACGATTGGGAATTGCTGTACGGACTGAGAGAGGAATGTCGGTATTGGAAATTGCTGTACAGACGGAAGGAGGAATGCTGGGATTGGGAATTGTTGTACAGACTGAGAGAGGAATGCCGGGATTGGGAATTGCTGTACAGACAGAGAGGAATGTCGTGATTGGGAATTGCTGTAGACTGAGGGAGGAATGTCGGGATTGGGAACTGCTGTAGACTGAGGGAGGAATGTCAGGATTGGGAATTGCTGTACGGACTGAGAGAGGAATGTCGGGATTGGGAATTACTGTACAGACTGAGGGAGGAATGTCGGGATTGGGAATTGTTGTACAGACTGAGAGAGGAATGTCTGGATTGGGAATTGCTGTACAAACAGGGAGGAATGTCGTGATTGGGAATTGCTGTAGACTGAGGGAGGAATGTCAGGATTGGGAACTGCTGTAGACTGAGGGAGAAATGTCAGGATTGGGAATTGCTGTATGGACTGAGAGAGGAATGTCGGGATTGGGAATTACTGTACAGACTGAGGGAGGAATGTCGGGATTAGGAATTTCTGTACAGACTGAGAGAAGAATGTCGTGATTGGGAATTGCTGTACAGACTGAGAGAGGAATGTTGGTATTGGGAATTGCTGTACAGAGTGAGAGAGGAATGTTGGGATCGGGAATTGCTGTACAGACTGACAGAGGAATGTCAGGATTGGGAATTGCTGTACAGACTCAGACTGAGGGAGGATTGTTGGGATTGGGAATTGCTGGAGACTGAGGGAGGAATGTCAGGATTGGGAATTGCTGTACAGACTGAGAGAGGAATGTCGGGATTGGGAATTGCTGTACATACTGAGGGAGGAATGTCAGGATTGGGAATTGCTGTCGACTGAGGGAGGAATGTCAGGATTGGGAATTGCTGTAGACTGAGGGAGGAATGTCGGGATTGGGAGCAGCTCTACAGACACAGACTGAGGGAGTAATGTCGGGTTTGGAAATTGCTGTACAGACTGAGGGAGGAATGTCGGGATTGGGAGCTGCTGTACAGACTGAGATAGGAATGTCGGGATTGGGAATTGCTGTACAGATTGAGAGAGGAATGTCAGGATTGGGAATTGCTGTACAGATTGAGTGAGGAATGTCACGATTGGGAATTGCTGTACGGACTGAGAGAGGAATGTCGGTATTGGAAATTGCTGTACAGACTGAAGGAGGAATGTTGGGATTGGGAATTGTTGTACAGACTGAGAGAGGAATGCCGGGATTGGGAATTGCTGTACAGACAGAGAGGAATGTCGTGATTGGGAATTGCTGTAGACTGAGGGAGGAATGTCAGGATTGGGAACTGCTGTAGACTGAGGGAGGAATGTCAGGATTGGGAATTGCTGTATGGACTGAGAGAGGAATGTCGGGATTGGGAATTACTGTACAGACTGAGGGAGGAATGTCGGGATTAGGAATTTCTGTACAGACTGAGAGAAGAATGTCGTGATTGGGAATTGCTGTACAGACTGAGAGAGGAATGTTGGTATTGGGAATTGCTGTACAGACTGAGAGAGGAATGTCACGATTGGGAATTGCTGTACGGACTGAGAGAGGAATGTCGGTATTGGAAATTGCTGTACAGACTGAAGGAGGAATGTTGGGATTGGGATTTGTTGTACAGACTGAGAGAGGAATGCCGGGATTGGGAATTGCTGTACAGACTGAGAGAGGAATGTTGGTATTGGGAATTGCTGTACAGAGTGAGAGAGGAATGTTGGGATCGGGAATTGCTGTACAGACTGAGAGAGGAATGTCGGGATTGGGAATTGCTGTACAGACTCAGACTGAGGGAGGATTGTTGGGATTGGGAATTGCTGGAGACTGAGGGAGGAATGTCAGGATTGGGAATTGCTGTACAGACTGAGAGAGGAATGTCGGGATTGGGAATTGCTGTACATACTGAGGGAGGAATGTCAGGATTGGGAATTGCTGTCGACTGAGGGAGGAATGTCAGGATTGGGAATTGCTGTAGACTGAGGGAGGAATGTCGGGATTGGGAGCAGCTCTACAGACACAGACTGAGGGAGTAATGTCGGGTTTGGAAATTGCTGTACAGACTGAGGGAGGAATGTCGGGATTGGGAGCTGCTGTACAGACTGAGATAGGAATGTCGGGATTGGGAATTGCTGTACAGATTGAGAGAGGAATGTCAGGATTAGGAATTGCTGTACAGATTGAGAGAGGAATGTCAGGATTGGGAATTGCTGTACGGACTGAGAGAGGAATGTCGGTATTGGAAATTGCTGTACAGACTGAAGGAGGAATGTTGGGATTGGGAATTGTTGTACAGACTGAGAGAGGAATGCCGGGATTGGGAATTGCTGTAGACTGAGGGAGGAATGTCAGGATTGGGAACTGCTGTAGACTGAGGGAGGAATGTCAGGATTGGGAATTGCTGTACGGACTGAGAGAGGAATGTCGGGATTGGGAATTACTGTACAGACTGAGGGAGGAATGTCGGGATTGGGAATTGTTGTACAGACTGAGAGAGGAATGTCGGGATTGGGAATTGCTGTACAAACAGGGAGGAATGTCGTGATTGGGAATTGCTGTAGACTGAGGGAGGAATGTCAGGATTGGGAACTGCTGTAGACTGAGGGAGGAATGTCAGGATTGGGAATTGCTGTATGGACTGAGAGAGGAATGTCGTGATTGGGAATTGCTGTACAGACTGAGAGAGGAATGTTGGTATTGGGAATTGCTGTACAGAGTGAGAGAGGAATGTTGGGATCGGGAATTGCTGTACAGACTGAGGGAGGAATGTCGGGATTGTGAATTGCTGTACAGACTGAGAGAAGAATGTCGTGATTGGGAATTGCTGTAGACTGAGGGAGGAATGTCGGGATTGGGAATTGCTGTTGACTGAGGGAGGAATGTCGGGATTGGGAATTGCTGTACAGACTGAGAGAGGAATGTCGTGAATGGGAATTGCTGTAGACTGAGGGAGGAATGTCAGGATTGGGAATTGCTGTATGGACTGAGGGAGGAATGTCGGGATTGGGAATTGTTGTACAGACTGAGGGAGGTATGTCGGGATTAGGAATTGCTGTATAGCCTGAGAGAGGAATGTCGTGATTGGGAATTGCTGTAGACTGAGGGAGTAATGTCGGGATTGGGAATTGCTGTAGACTGAGGGAGGAATGTTGGGATTGGGAATTGCTGTAGACTGAGGGAGGAATGTCAGGATTGGGAATTGCTGTACAGACAGAGAGGAATGTCAGGATTGGGAATTGCTGTACAGACTGAGAGAGGAATGTCGGGATTGGGAGCTGCTGTACAGACACAGACTGAGGGAGGAAATGGTGTGACTCTGGGCCTGTGTAAATTTTTGCCTTCATTGCTTTAATCTTCTTCCCAAATGCATCTTGAATCTATCCTGCTGTTTCCCAGTTGCTTCATGCTGTCCTCCTCCCTTTGTTCTGATTGAATTTTATTGAATTTCTTGGGTCCAATCACAGTCTATTTGACTTGTCCAGACATCACGACCAATGGAGGTTGGTCAGATTGCTGCTGATAAATTCACAGAATAGAATCCCCACAGTGCAGAAGGAGGCCATTCGGCCCATCGAGTCTGCACCGACCGCAATCCCACCCAGAGCCTGTTTCCGTAACCCCACATATTTACCCTGCTAATCTCCCTAACACCAAGGGGCAATTTAGCATGGCCAATGCACCAAACCCACACATCTTTCTACTGTGGGAGGAAACCGGAGCACCCGGAGGAAACCCACGCAGACACGGGGAGAATGTGCAAACTCCACACAGACAGTGACCCAAGGCCGGAATTGAACCCTGGTCCCTGGTGCTGTGAGGCAGCAGTGCTAACCACTGTGCTACCGTGCCACCCAGGGCTCACAGGGCTTCAGATTTACCCACAATCTGAGTAACCTCCCCCTGTACGGGAACTACACCCACTGTAGTCTGGGTGCTGCACATCACAGCAAAACTCAGTTCTAACCTTGACATTGGAAAAGTTGATCATTTATATCATCATACCCGTTAATGGCTGTCTTAGTGCCTTCCACTGTCGAATTGCCGCCAGTCATTTCCACAGATCTACAAATGGGACAGCAAGTGCACGAATGCATGTGCTTGTGTAGATGATGGATGAAGGGGTGGAGATGGGGAATCCAGAAGCAGGAAAGAGGACTGTGTGGGCCACCAGTTAGAACATAAGAACATAAGAACTAGGAGCAGGAGTAGGCCATCTGGTCCCTCGAGCCTGCTCCGCCATTCACTAAGATCATGGCTGATCTTTTCGTGGACTCAGCTCCACTTACCCGCCCGCTCACCATAACCCTTAATTCATTTACTGTTCAAAAATTTATCTATCCTTGCCTTAAAAACATTCAATGAGGGAGCCTCAACTGCTTCACTGGGCATGGAATTCCACAGATTCACAACCCTTTGTGTGAAGAAGTTCCTCCTCGACTCAGTCCTAAATCTGCTTCCCCTTATTTTGAGGCCATGCCCCCTAGTTCTGGTTTCACCCGCCAGTGGAAATAACTTCCCTGCTTCTATCTTATCTATTCCCTTCATAATCTTATATGTTTCTAGAAGATCTCCCCTCATTCTTCTGAATTCCAATGAGTATAGCCCCAGTCTACTCAGTCTCTCCTCATAAGCCAATCCTCTCAACTCCGGAATCAACCTATTGAATCTCCTCTGCACCCACTCCAGTGCCAGTATATCCTTTCTCAAGTAAGGAGACCAAAACTGTACACAGTACTCCAGGTGTGGCCTCACCAGCACCTTATACAGCTGCAACATAATCTCGCTGTTTTTAAACTCCATCCCTCTCGCAATGAAGGACAAAATTCCATTTGCCTTCTTAATTACCTGCTGCACCTGCAAACCAACTCCTTGAGATTCCTGCACAAGGACACCCAGGTCCCTCCGCACAGCAGCATGCTGCAATTTTTTACCATTTAAATAATAGTCCATTTTGCTGTTATTCCTACCAAAATGGATGACCTCACATTTACCAACATTGTACTCCATCTGCCAGACCCTCGCCCACTCGCTTAGATTATCTATATCCCTTTGCAGACTTTCAACGTCCTCTGCACACTTTGCTCTGCCACCCATCTTAGTGTCATCTGCGAATTTTGACACACTACACTTGGTCCCCAAATCCAAATCATCTATGTAAATCGCAAACAATTGCGGTCCCAACACTGATCCCTGAGGCACACCACTAGTCACTGATCGCCAACCAGAAAAACACCCATTTACCCCTACTCTTTGCTTTCTGTTAGTTAACCAATCCTCTATCCATGCTAATACATTACCCGTGTATTCATACTGAGCAGAGAGTCCCAGTTTCAGTCTCTGTGTGAGCCCAGTGAAGTGATCTCAGATAGGCCGGCCCTTCTACAAATCATGTTCAACAAGGCAGGAATCAATATGGTACAGATTATATCCAATCTGTTATTAGAGAGAGAGAGAGAGTGGAGCTTCTCCCCCACTGTCTGACGTAAGATAATCACAGGGCATGGCATCATAGTTTTTTTATTCATCTGTGGGAGATCGGCGTCGCTGGCTGGCCAGCATTCATTGCCCATCCCTAGTTGCTCTTGGAGGGCAGTTGAGAGTCAACCACATTGCTGAGGCTCTGAAGTCACATGTAGGCCAGACCAGGTAAGGACGGCAGATTTCCTTCTCTAAAGGACATTAGTGACCCAGATGTGTTTTTCCGACAATCAACAATGGTTTCATGGTCATCAGTAGATTCTGAGTTCCAGATTTTTAAAATTGAATTCAAAACTCACCACCTGCTGTGGCAGATTTGAACCTGGGTCCCCAGAATATTCGCTGAGTTTCTGGATTCATAGTCCAGTGAAAATACCACGAAGCCATTGCTTCCAGTTATGTTACTGGACTCCTTATCCAGATGTTTGTGTTGTTAATCGATAGACATGAGTTTGAATCCCACCATTGCAGCTGGGATGGAATTAAATAAATTCGGATTAATAGCTAATCTCAGTAGTGGTGACCATAAAACTACTAGATTGTCATAAAACCCATCTGGGTCACTCATGTCCTTTAGGGAAGGAAATCTGCCGTCCTTACCCAATCTGGCCTACATGTGACTCCAGAGCCATAGCAATGTGGTTGACCTTTTACTGCCCTCTGAAAGCCACTCTATCATAAAACCCTGCTCTGAAAATCAACAACCACCTGGAATGCAGCTATTCAAAGCCACCAGTCCCTCTCAAAGGCAATTAGGGATGAGCAATCAATTCTGAACTTGATCTAGGTCCCCAAGATGAAAGAGTTTGACTTACCCGGTTCCCCCCTGATCTAATACAGGATCTCAGCCCCACTCTGTGAGAGTGAAAAATCAGTCACATCTCGACTCAGCTTTAAGGAAAGTGTGGCCATCTTTCAGTGTGAGGGTGAGGTCAGGGTGATGGTGGAAATCCTACCCTGATGCTTTAGTGGGAGTGGGAGAAAGTACCACACGCTGTCAGCCCAATCCTACTGTACAAGTGGAAGTTATTGTTCAGTGAATCGAGGTGCTGTGGAACCACATTCTTATGTTCAGCTCTTAGTAAAACCACATCCATTTCAGAAGCAGGAGGGTAACTGAGAGATTAGCGAAGCAGGGTGCTGGTGTACAGCACTGGTCATTGTAACCGGTGTGGTGCAGAGTAAGGGCCACATGACCCAGGAAACCAGTCGGGATCTCTCTGGTTAGGCAGGGCTTTCTGTTCTAGAACCTCCTCCGGAGCTGCCTACAGCCACGAGGCTGCAAGCCTCTGGACAGCCTTTACCTGTAAATAAAGGTGGTGTTGTTTTCCCTCAAGTGCTAAGCAGGAATGATTACATACGGTTATTCATTTCCCTTGCAGCGCGTGCGAGACAGGCTACACATTGCCCTGGCTATGAGCCCAGCTGGATCAATGTTCCGTCTGCGGTGTCGAATGAATCCCTCATTGGTTAACTGCTCCACTATGGACTGGTATGACAAGTGGTCAAAGGATGCCCTGCTCAGAGTGGCTCACACCTACTTCACTCAAGTGGACTTTGAAGAGGTATGTGGTATTATCGTCTGTATTGCAGAGACCCATAATTCCATTCGTATCTTTATTGAAAGAGAACTCCTTCAGATGCAGGATTTCCTGTTGCTGTGCACCACAGACTTTGACAGAATTAAAACTTTGCAACCTTTAGAAATCTACATAAAACTGACCACATATGAAAACAGACCTGGGGGAACCATACGTGATGACATTGCCGGTAGGACCAGAAGCCATTGAGGCCCTCCCGGGAAGTCAGGGGAAGAGGGGGATGCCCCTTGGGCAGTGCCAGCCTGGCACTGATAGCCTGGCACACTGACAGTGCCAGCCTAGCACCGTGGCAGTGCCCATTGGTCACCCTGATACTGCTGATCGGGCATGGGACTGCTACGCACTCTGCAACAGCGATCGGGGAGGGGGTTGGTCTATGCACGGGGGAGTTTTGGCTACAATCGGCCTGTGCAGGGGTGGATGGATCAACCGCGGAGCCCCGAGGTATCTGGGGGGTCGCTGATTGGTCTGGGCAGGGAGGTTATGTGGCAATCAGTCCAGGGTCAGGGAGATTGGTCCGGGGGCAAGGGGATTGGTCCGGGGGCAGGGGGATTGGTCCGGGGGCAGGGGGATTGGTCCCGGGGCAGGGGGATTGGTCCTGGGGCAGGGGGATTGGTCCGGGGGCAGGGGGATTGGTCCGGGGGCAGGGGGATTGGTCCCGGGGCAGGGGGATTGGTCCGGGGCAGGGGGATTGGTCCGGGGGCAAGGGGATTGGTTTGGGCGGATGGGGTGGTGACCGGTCCAGTGGGGGAGGGTGGCAATCGGTCCGGGGAGGGGGTTGGGCTGACAATCAGTCATGTAGTCCCGCAGTAACGGGGTGGAGGGGGGTGGTGAAATTCAGCCAGAAGGGCATCTATAGCTGGGAGGGAGGCAGAGAATGACAGACCCCTGTGTTCACAGAACACAGAAATCTGAGCATGTGCAATTGCGCCCTCTGCTGCTATCAATCGGCTTTTGAGTGAGCTAGGCCCCGCCCACCCCCCTGCTGGCGAGAAACTGGCTCAAGGAAAGAACCTCAGCAACATCTATTCCAGCAGATTTCCTGTTCCCAATCTTTACTGTTCTTTCTTCTCTTAACTCTCTTTCTCTCCCCAGGTGTTGCCTGACCTGTTGAGTATTTCCAGCATTGTATCTTTTTATTTCAGATTTCCAGCACCTGCAGTATTTTGTTTTATTGATGTACCAGTGCTTGTTGTTCCAGCCATTGAAGGAGAGCGTGGCCAAGGCTTGTGTGGATATCCACAACAGTGTTTCGTCAGCAGCACGGCAGTTCTGGCAGAAAATGAGAAGATACTATTACGTCACTCCCAGCAAGTACTTAGGGCTGATACATGGCTTCTCTGACCTGCTCAAGAAAAAGAGGATAGGCATTATGAACTCCAGGTAAAGGTGTACTTTGACATGATTTCATCAGCATGTACAGGCATTAACACTGAGTAACCTGACCTGAGCAGCTGTCAGAAGCACTGAGATAACCTGAGTAACAGAAACATAGAAACATAGAAACCCTACAGTGCAGAAGGAGGCCATTTGGCCCATCGAGTCTGCACCGACCACAATCCCACCCAGGCCCTACCCCCAGATATTTACCCACTAATCCCTTTAACCTACGCATCCCAGGACACTAAGGGGCAATTTTAGCATGGCCAATCAACCTAACCTGCACATCTTTGGACTGTGGGAGGAAACCGGAGCACCCGGAGGAAACCCACGCAGACACGAGGAGAATGTGCAAACTCCACACAGACAGTGACCCGAGCCGGGAATCGAACCCGGGACCCTGGAGCTGTGAAGCAGCAGTGCTAACCACTGTGCTACAGTGCCGCCCCGAATAATAGTGTCGTGGTGGAGATTAAATCACGAGAGTCTCGTGTGAGGAACCGTCTCTTGTATTTTTTATTCCAATTACCATCTTTCATTGTTTGAATCTTTGAATGTATTTAAAGTTATGAAGGAAGTTCTGTTGGAGTTGGGCAATAGTGCTCCTCTAAGTGACAGACATCATCTCTTTCACTCTTCTGTTCTTTCTCCAGAAACCGCTTTGCTAATGGTCTGCTGAAACTCTCGGAGGCCAGCTCCATGGTTGGAGTGATGCAGGAAGAATTGGTGCCACTGGGACCACAGATCGAACAGAAAACCAAGGTACCATGAAAGTAACAGCCAGCATTTCATCCACACAAATAGAGGCATTGTGTTGAAGGATCATTTCTGAAATGTTAACTCTGTTTCTCTCCACAGATGCTGCCAGACCTGCTGAGTTTATCCAGCATTTTTGTTTTTATTTCACATTTCTGGCAGCCACAGTATTTTGCTTTGAATTGAATAGAGGTATTGAACCGTCTAGTGGTGTTTAAGAGGAATGTGGCCTCTTGCTTCTACCGGCTTGAGCATAGAAAGCAGGGAGTAGCAATGGAAGGGTACTTTTCTAACTGGAGGTCTGTGACAAGCAGCGTTCCACAAGGATCAGTGCTGGGGCCTCTGTTGTTTGTAATATATATAAATGATTTGGAGGAAAATGTAGGTGGTCTGATTAGTAAATTTGTAGATGATCCAAAAATTGGGAGAGTAGCGGATAGTGAGGAGGATTGTCAGAGGATACAGCAGGATGTAAATCAGCTGGAGACCTGGGCCGAAAGATGGCAGATGGAATTTAACCCGGACAAATGTGAGGTGATGCGATTTGGAAGGTTTGCTGCAGAAGGAAAGTACACAGTGAATAGAAATATTAGCATAGAGAGGGATTGAGGCGTGCAGATCCGCAGTTCCCTGAGGTGGCAACTCAGGTGGACAAGGTGGTCAAGAAGGTATATGGCACGCTGCCCTTCATCGGTCAGGGCGTTGAGGAATTGGAAAATCATGTTGCAGCTGTATAAGACTTTGGTTCGGCCGCATTTGGAGTATTGTGTACAATTCTGGTCACCGCACTACTGGAAGGATGTTGATGCATTGGAAAGGGTGCAGAAGAGATTTACCAGGATGTTGCCTGGTTTGGAGGATATGGACTATTGGAGCGTCGGAGGATGAGGGGGGACCTGACAGAGGTTTACAAGATTATGACAGGCTTGGATAGAGTGGATAGTCAGAGTCTTTTTCCCAGGGTCAAAGGGCTAATTACTCGGGGGAAAAGGTTGAAAGTGAGAGGGGGAAAGTTTAACAGAGATGTAAAGGGCACGTTTTTCACACACAGGGTGGTGAATGCCTGGAACGCGCTGCCGGAGGAGGTGGTGGAAGCAGATTCTATAACAACGTTCAAGAGGCATCTGGATAGATACATGAATAGGCAGCGAATAGAGGGATATGGACCACACAGAGACAAGAAAGTATCAGAGAGGCATCTGTGTCAGCACAGACTTGGTGGGCCGAAGGGCCTGGTCCTGTGCTGTACTGTTCTTTGTTCTTTGTAAGCTTCCAGTCTGCACACAGACCACAGGTCTAGTTATTAGAAAAACTGGAAAGCTGGGATTGTCCTGAAAGCAGAGAAGGAGAAATTCAATAGCGATTCACAGTCATGTGACAGAGTAAATCAGAAGAATTGTCAGAAGGGTCAGCGACCAGAGCCACAGATTGAAGGTGATGGAATAATTAGCAGAAGAATCAGAGGGGATATGAGGAAAAGTATTTTTATGCAGTGGGTTGCTGTGATCTGGAGTACACGATGTGAAAAGATGGTGGAAGCAAACGCAATCTTAACTTTCAAAAACGGTTAACTGATTTTCCTTTTTGGGTTTTGGCACTTTGAAGGAATGTAGAATTGCAATAAACTAAGAAGTAATAGGACTATCCGTGGCCTGTGTGCCATCATCCTGAGATTGAATTTTACTGCAACCCAGCCAAATTCATACTTCACACCTCGACAGACCAGGCGAGTTTTAAATAGGCCTTTATTCGAGCTATAGAGAGGAAGCCTGCCTTTCACAAGGTAGCATTCAGACTTGCTGAGTAATACATGGCATGCACAATTCTACCTTTGCTTCCTGTTGTTATCAGAGTTCTTTTGTACCCGTGCTCAGCTTGTCTGTAAGTGTGGGAATTTCATTAAACCATCGTCACTGCAGCTTCCCAGGGCACAGCGCAGTACTTCATTCCCAGAAAACTCCACTGACTTTAACACCTTCACATTCCTTTGGAGGTATAATCCCAATCCACCTGAGCCAATTTGCCTCTTCATAATTTCTTTTCTTCAAATTTGTCACCGTCTTCAGGTTGAACTTCCTCACTTTCACACAGAGGCTAGATGGAGTGTTATGGTAAGGTTATATAACGCATTGGTGGAGTGTTATGGTAAGATTATATAAGGCATTGGTGAGGCCGAATTTGGAGTATTGTGTACAGTTTTGGTCACCTAGTTACAGGAAGGATGTAAATAAGGTTGAAAGAGTGCAGAGAAGGTTCACAAGGATGTTGCCGGGACTTGAGAAGCTGAGTTAGAGAGAGAGATTGACTAGGTTGGGACTTTATTCCCTGGAGCGTAGAAGATTGAGGGGAGATTTGATAGAGGTGTATAAGATTTTGATGGGTATAGATAGAGTGAATGCAAGCAGGCTTTTTCCGCTGAGGCTAGGGGAGAAAAAAACCAGAGGGCATGGGTTAAGGGTGAAAGGAGAAAAGTTTAAAGGGAATATTAGGGGGGGCTTCTTCACGCAGAGAGTGGTGGGAGTGTGGAATGAGCTGCCGGATAAAGTGGTAAATGCGGGGTCACTTTTAACATTTAAGAAAAACTTGGACGGGTTCATGGATGAGAGGGGTGTGGAGGGATATGGTCCAAGTGCAGGTCAGTGAGACTAGGCAAAAAATGGTTCGGCACAGACAAGAAGGGCCAAAAGGCCTGTTTCTGAGCTGTAATTTTCTATGGTTCTATTTCACCAGCCCACCCGCCATGAGAATCGGAGTGGGCAAGGAGCAGAGCATGCGAAGAGCCTTTCACCTCGGGTGGCATTTTACGATTTCGGGACAAGCGAGGCTGTAACATCCATAATGTAAAATTCTATCATTTTATGGTCACTTGTCCCAAAAGGGATGTTTTTTACTGGTTAGCCCATTCTCATTCCATAATTCTACATCTAAAATAACCTGTTCTCTCGTCAGTTCCTCAACATCTTGTCATATGAGGAGAGACTAAGTGGGTTAGGATTATATTCACTGGAGTTTAGAAGAGTGAGAGGGGATCTCATAGAAACTTACAAAATTCTAACAGGGTTAGACAGGGTAGATTCAAAAAGAATGTTCCCAAAGGTGGGGGAGTCCAGAACTAGGGGTCATAGTTTGAGGATAAAGGGTAATAAACCTTTTAGAACTGAGGTGAGGAGAAATTTCTTCAATGATGAATGGTGAATGGTGAATTCTTCATTCTGGTGAATGTGTGGAATTCACTACCACAGAAAGTAGTTGAGGCCAAAACGTTGTCTGATTTCAGGAATAAATTAGATATAGCTCTTGGGGCTAAAGGGATAAAGGGATATGGTGGGAAGGGGGAATCGGGATATTGAATTTGATGATCAGCCATGATCAAAATGAATGGCAGAGCAGGATCGAAGGGCTGCTTGGGCTCCTCATGCTTCTAGTTTCTGTGTTTTCTATATTGTTCTAGAAAACTATTTCTAACACACTCCAGAAACTCATCCTTCACAGCATTAGTGCTTATTAGGTTTGTCCAGATCAAAGTCACCCCTGATTACTGTGTTACCCATACTACACGCTTCTTTAATCTGATTAATACCATGCACCACACCACCACTCCTCTTTGGCCTGTAAACAGCCCCTACCAATGTTTGCTGTTAGCTCCATCCAGTCAGATTCCCCATTTTCTTTTAGGATCTGAAATCCTCATTACTGATGTACTGATCCCATCCCTACCAGCAGCACAACACCATCTCCTTTTCCTCTTTGCCTGTGCTTCCTAAGTGTTGAATATTATTGAATATTCAGTTCCCAGTATTGGTCACCCTGTAGCCATGTTTCCAGAATGGGTAAATCCGACCCATTTGCCTCTATCTGTATCTTTAAATCATCTACCTTGGTGTGAATGCTGCATTCAAGTTGAGTTCAGCTAACAGCAAACATTGGTAGGGGCTGTTTACAGGCCAAAGAGGAGTGGTGGTGTGGTGCATGGTATTAATCAGATTAAAGAAGCGTGTAGTATGGGTAACACAGTAATCAGGGGTGACTTTGATCTGGACAAACCTAATAAGCACTAATGCTGTGAAGGATGAGTTTCTGGAGTGTGTTAGAAATAGTTTTCTAGAACAATATAGAAAACACAGAAACTAGAAGCATGAGGAGGCCAAGCAGCCCTTCGATCCTGCTCTGCCATTCATTTTGATCATGGCTGATCATCAAATTCAATATCCCGATTCCCCCTTCCCACCATATCCCTTTATCCCTTTAGCCCCAAGAGCTATATCTAATTTATTCCTGAAATCAGGTGGGACCTGTCCACATTGTACAGGTCCCACCTTCCCCAGAACTGGTCCCAAAACCTCAGGGATCTGATGCTCTCTGTCCGACACCAATTCTCCAGCCACCTGTTCAATTGCTCAATCCTCCTACTCTGACCCTCACCAGAATGTGGCACCGGGAGTAATCCTGCTCCAAGAGCTCCTGCTTTTTAATTTCCTTCCTCACTCCCTGAAACCTGCTTTCAGAACCTCATCCCTCTTCCCACTCATCTCATTGGTACCAATGTGGACCACGAGCTCTGGCTGCTCACCCTCCCCCAGAAGGATGTCCATAACCTCCTTGAACCAAGGAGACAACACACCTTCCTGGAGTCAGGTTTAAGCTGCAGGAACACCTGTCTGATCCCCTCACCATCGAATCCCCGGTCACTATTGCTCCACCACCCTTCTCCTGTGCAGCTCAGCCACCTGTGGTACCAGGGACTTGGCTCTGGCTGCACCCCCAGGAGAAACCATCACCCTCACCAATATGGAAAACAGGTTTGCAAGCAAGGTAGACTTAGGGAACTCCTACATTACATGCCTGGCCCTCTTAGACTGTCTGGCGGTCACCCGTTCACACTCTGCCTCCGTGCTCCTAATCTGTGATGTAAGCAGCTCTCTAAAGGTGCTATCCATATAGTTTTCAATCTCACAGAGGCACACTCATGGCTCCAGCTGCCCTTCATTTTCTGGAGAAACCGGGAGCTCAAGCTCCTACAGCCAGTGACACTTCCTGTAGATGTGTTTGCCTGAGACATGTGGAACATCCATGACTTCCCACATATCGCAGGATGGGCTGAGCTAACCTACCAAAGTGTATCTTTAAAATCCATTTATTACCACCACGTAGAGCCATAGAGTCATAGAGGTTTACAGCATGGAAACAGGCCCTTCAGTCCAACTTGTCCATACCGCCCAGTTTTTGCCATTAAGCTAGTTCCAATTGCCCACGTTTAACCCATATCCCTCTATACCCATCTTATCCATGTAACTATCTAAATGCTTTGTAAAAGACAAAATTGTACTGCCTCTTCTACTACCTCTGGCAGCTTGTTCCAGACACTCACCACCCTCTGTGTGAAAAAATTGCCCATCTGGAACCTTTTGTATCTCTCCCCTCTCACCTTAAACCTATGGCCTCTAGTTTTAGACTCCCCTACCTTTGGAAAAAGATGTTGATTGTCTACCTTATCTATGCCCCCCATTATTTTATAGACCTCTATAAGATCACCTCTAAGCCTCCTATGCTCCAGAGAAAAAGTTCCAGACTATCCAGCCTCCCCTTATAACTCAAACCATCAAGTCCCGGTAACATCCTAGTAAATCTTTTCTGCACTCTTTCTATTTTAATAATATCCTTTCTATAATAGGGTGACCAGAACTGTACACAGTATTCCAAGTGTGACCTTACCAATGTCTTGTACAACTTCAACAAGACGTCCCAACTCCTTTATTCAATGTTCTGACCAATGAACCCAAGCATGCTGAATGCCTTCTTCACCACCCTGACCACTGTGACTCCACTTTCAAGGAGCTATGAACCTGTACTCCGAGATATCTTTGTTCTATAACTCTCCCCAGCTCCCGACCATTAACTGAGTAGGTCGCGCTCTGATGCATCACCATACATTTATCTAAATTAAACTCCATCTGCCATTCATCGGCCCACTGGCCCAATTGATCAAGATCCCGTTGCAATCCTAGATAACCTTCTTCACTGTCCACTATGCCACCAATCTTGGTGTCATTTGCAAACTTACTAACCATATTCTCATCCAAGTCAGTAATATAAATAACAAATAACAGTGGACCCAGCACTGATCCCTGAGGCACACTGCTGGTCACAGGTTTCCCATTGGAAAAACAACCCTTGACAACCACCCTCTGTTTTCTGTCATCAATCCAATTTTGTATCCAATTGGCTACCTTACCCTGGATCCGTGAGATTTAACCTTATGCAACAACCTACCGTGCGGTACCTTGTCAAAGGCCTTGCTAAAGTCCATGTAGACAACATCAACTGCACTGCCCTCATCTACCTTCTTGGTTACTCCTTCAAAAAACTCTCACAAATTTGTGGGACATGATTTTCCACTCACAAAGCCATGCTGACTGTCCCAAATCAGTCCTTGCCTCTCTAAATGCCTGTAGATCCTGTCTTGCAAAATACCTTCTGACAACTTACCCCCCACAGATGTGAGGCTCCCTGGCATTTCCCTGCAGCCCTTCTCAAACAAGGGCACCACATTTAGCACCCTCCAATCTTCAAGCACCTCACCTCGGATTTTCATAGTAACTTCATTGCAGTATGAATGTAAGCCTACTTGTGATGAATAAATAAACCTTACTTGTGACTGTCGATGATTCAAATATCTCTGCTCGGGGACCCGCAATTTCCTCCCTAGCCTCCCACAACATCCTGGGATACATTTCATCAGGTCCCGGGGATTTATCTACCTTGATGTGCTTTAAGACTTCCAGCATCCCCTTCTCTGTAAAATGTACATTCCTCAAGACATCACTATTTATTTCCCCAAGTTCCCTAACATCCATGCTTTTCTCAACAGTAAATACCGATGAGAAATATTCATTTAGGATCTCAGCCATCTCTTGTGGATCCACTCATAGATGACCTTGTTGATCCCTAAGAGGCTCTACTCTCTCCCTGGTTACTCTTTTGCCCTTTATGTATTCGTAGAAGCTCTTTGGATTCTCCTTTGCCTTATCTGCCAAAACAATCTCGTGTCCTCTTTTTGCCCTCTTGATTTCTCTCTTAACTCTACTCCGACACCCTCTATACTTTTCAAGGGATCCACTTGATCCCAGCTGCCTATGCATGTCATGTGCCTCCTTCTTCTTCTTGACCAGGGCCTCAATATCCCGAGTCATCCAGGGTTCCCTACTTCTACCAGCCTTGCCCTTCACTCCAAGAGGAATGTGCTTACCCTGAACCCTGGTTAACACACTTTTGAAAGCCTCCCACTTACCAGACATCCCTTTGCCTTCCCATAGACTCCCCCACTCAACTTTTGAAAGTTCCTGTCTGATACCATCAAAATTGGCCTTGCCCCAATTTAGAATTTTAACTTTTGGGCCAGACCTATCATTCTCCATAGCTGTCTTAAAACTAATAGAATTATGGTCACTGGTCCCAAAGTGATCCCTCACTAACACTTCTGTCACCTGCCCTTCCTTATTTCCCAAGAGGAGGTCAAGTTTTGCCCCCTCTCGAGTCGGGCCATCCACATACTGAATGAGAAATTCCTCCTGAATACACTCAACAAATCTCTCTCCATCCAACCCTCTAATACTATGGCTGTCCCAGTCAATGTTGGGAAAGTTAAAATCCCCCACTATTACCACCCTATTTTTCTTGGAGCTGTCTGTAATCTCCTTACGTATTTGCTCCTCAATTTCCCGCTGACTATTTGGGGGCCTATAGTACAACCCGATCAAAGTGATTTCCCCCTTCTTATTTCTCAGTTCTACCCATATAGACTCAGTGGGCGAACCCTCGGATATATCCCCTCTCAGTACGGCCGTGATGTTTTCCCTAATCAAAAGTGCAACTCCCCCTCCTCTCCTGTTCTATCTTTCCTATAGCATCTGTACCCTGGAACATTGAGCTGCCAGTCCTGTCCCTCCCTTAGCCATGTTTCAGTAATTGCTATAATATCCCAGTCCCATGTACCCATCCATGCCCTGAGTTCATCTGCCTTGCCCGTCAGGCCTCTTGCATTGAAATAAATGCAGTTTAATCTGGACTTCCCTTGCTCTCTGTCTTGCTTTTGCCTGATCTGTCTAGTACTAGGATTACTGACACTGCCTTTACTACTTAATGTGCTCTCTTTAACTTCTGTGCTGTTCTCAACCTGCTCTTCTGTCTCCTGACTGCTTTGGATCCCACCCCCCTGCCAAACTAGTTTAAACCCTCCGAGGTGGCTCTAGCAAATCTCCCCACCAGGATATTAAATGTTGACGGCACGGTAGCACAGTGGTTAGCACTGCTGCTTCACAGCTCCAGCGACCTGGGTTCGATTCCCAGCTTGGGTCACTGTCTGTGTGGAGTTTGCACATTCTCCTCGTGTCTGCGTGGGTTTCCTCTGGGTGCTCCGGTTTACTCCCATAGTCCAAAGATGTGCGGGTTAAGTTGATTGGCCATGCTAAAATTGCCCCTTAGTGTCCTGAGATGCTTAGGTTAGAGGGATTAGTGGGTAAAATATGTAGGGATATGGGGGTAGGGCCTGGGTGGGATTGTGGTCGGTGCAGACTCGATGGGCCAAATGGCCTCTTTCTGTACTGTAGGGCTTCTATGATTAGTCCCCCTCCAGTTCAGGTGTAACCCTCCCTCTTGAATAGGTCACCCCTTCTCCAGAAAAGATCCCAATGATCCACAAATCTAAATCCCTGCCCCTTCCACAAGCTCTCAAGTCACACATTCATCTGCCTAATCTTCCTATTCCTACTCTCACTAGCATGTGGCACCGGTAGTAGTCCAGAGATTACCACCCTCGAGGTCCCACACTTTAGCCTTCTGCCTAACTCTCTATATTCACACTTCAGGACCTCATCCCTTTTCCTACCTGTGTCATAGAATCATAGAATCCTTACAGTGCAGAAGGAGGCCATTTGGCCCATCAAGTCTGCACCAACCACAATCCCACCCAGGCTTTATTCCCATAACCCCACATATTTATCCTTCTAATCCTCTGACACTTGGGTCAATTTAACATGGCCAATCGGCCTAACCCGCACGCGCATCTTTGAATTTAAATGTTGCCATCTGTCATGGTGAGATTTGAACCTGGCTTCCCCGAGCATTACTCTGGGTTTCTGGGTTGCTGGGCCAGCGACAATATCATTATACCACCTCCTCCCCTTGTGATGGGGAAGGTGAGGACATGATTGAGATGTATAAAGTTATGAGGGGCATAGATAAAGGAGACAGGAAGAAACTTTTACCCTCCTTGGAGGCATCAATGACCAGGGGGCAAAGATTTAAGCTAAAGGGCAGGAGGTTTAGAGGAGATCTGAGGAAAAACCTTTTCACCCACAGGGTGGTGGAAGTCTGGAACTCACTGCCTGAAAGGATGGTGGAGACAGAGACCCTCATAACATTTAGGAAGCATTTAGATGTGCACTTGGAATGCCAAGGCAAACAAGGCTATGGGCCAAATGGGATTAGGATATTTGGGTGGTTTGTCTTTGACCAGTGCAGAAACAATGGGCCGAAGGGCCTTTTTCTGTGCTGTAGGCCTCTGTGACTCTATGACTAGCAGCCATGGGGTAGCCAGCAGCGGAGGGTGTTAACAATGGGAAAACCCGTTGATAGTCGTGGAACAAAAGATTCTACCAATGGCAGGACACCTCTACCACCATGAAAATCATGGCAGCGAGGTGGAAAATCCCACCCAAAGGAAAGTGGAAAACTACAACTCTTCAACCAATTGGAACTTTCAAAATTGAGATTTGAAGGGCGTTCCAAGTTATGTTACTAATGTAGGTGACTAACACTAAAATACAGATAAGCTATGCTCCCATTGAATGATAGAACAGGCTTGAGGTGCTGAATGGCCTCCTCCTCTTCCCATCTTCCTAGAGTTTGATTGACGGAGGATTTTATTGACAATGATCAAGACAACATGCAGTAGAAAGGAGCAGCTTAGATACTGGAGCGCTGTGTGCAGAGGGAACTAACCAGATCATTCTTTCCACAGGAGGTCGAACAATTAATGCAGAAACTTCAAAGTGACACCGAGGCAGTGGAGGAAGTTCGAGCTATCGTCAAACGGGAAGAGGAGATCATGGCTGAAGAGACCCAGATTGTGGAGGACTACGCAAAGGTGACGTTATAACAGAGCCTGTTCTTTCCACATTAACCTGATCTTCACACCAGCCCTGAAGAATGCACCTCTGCCCTTAATCTGGTATCTCATCTTGGCATTTCATCACATGACACTGCTCATGTGATATCACTCCATTAATATCGCTTGCACATGGTTTGAGTGTCTCAGTATCCCCAAGGTTGAGTCCTATAGTTATTTTTCTGTTTTGTGAATCACATAATTTGGAAATCTGATAAAGAACACAGAAGAGCAGGAAGATATAGTAATCGTTAAATCATGTTCCTGCCATATCGACCGCAATGAGAAATAATAAGTCCCACTATTCAGAAAGCACCAAAACTAACTCATTTTTTTCACAGTTCCAAGGCATTTGCAATACAGAAATTAGAAAAATCAGTACCAAAACTTAATTCAGTGTTGTGACTTGTACACCTCGACTGAATCTCAGCTTTCAACCCTCAGAGAGGAACGTAGAACCTGCCAAAGACTCAAAACAGAACACTGGACAATAGGGCACACCACCAATCAACACAAACTCTCCCCTTTTCCCGGTGGGAATTTCAATCCCGCTCTCCCTCCCCCGGTTGTGTTTTTCTCGCTTTCTCCCCCCAGTTGTGCTTTTCTGCAGAACATGGAGTGTGGGAGTCTGGAATTCGCTGCCCCAATTGGTGGTGGATTTGATTCAATTTGATTTATTATTGTCACATCTATTCGTATACAGTGAAAAGTATTGTTTTTTTGTGCGCCATAAAAAGCATACCGTTCATAGAGAAAGAAAGGAGAGAGTGCAGAATGTAGTGTTACAGTCATAGCTAGGGTGTAGAGAAAGATCAACTTAATGCAAGGTAAGTCGATTCAAAGGTCTGACAGCAGCAGGGAAGAAGCTGTTCTTGAGTCGGTTGGGACGTGACCTCAGACTTTGGTATCTTTTTCCCAATGGAAGAAGGTGGAAGAGAGAATGTCCGGGGTGCGTGGGGCCTTTAATTATGCCGGCTGCTTTGCTGAAGCAGCGGGAAGTGTAGACGGAGTCAATGGATGGGAGGCTGGTTTGCGTGATGGATTGGGCTACATTCATGACCTTTCGTTTTCTTGGAGGCAGAGACCCCAAGCTCCTTTAAACAGTACCTGGATTTGCACCTTCAGTGCTGTAAGCTACAGGTCTACGGGCCGGTGCAGGAAGGTGGGATTACAAAGGGCACCTGGGTGTCCTTGGGCTGACATGGACAAGATGGGCCGAATGTCTCTGTTTTGGGGCTGGATTTGATGTGGTTGCAGGCTGGGGTGAGGGGAGAGGAAGGGAGTGTTGTATTGGTGCAGTTACGGAAGCAGCAGAGAAAGCAGGTGATACAGACCCTGCTCCCCTTCCTGGCTGTTGCTGGTAATGTGAGCTTCTTTCACTGATCTGAAAGGACCTTTGTGTTGACTTACAGCAAGCGACCAATGAGCTGAATGACGTGCTTCCTGTCCTGGAAATGGCCCTCACTGCACTTCAAGCCCTGGATAAGAGTGATATTTCAGAGATCAGGTATGTCTGTGTGTGTGCGTGTGTGTGTGTGCGTGTGTGCGTGTTTGCACATTTTTGTGCATGTGTGTGTGCACATGTGTGTGCATGTGTGTGAGCATGTGTGTGTGTGTGTGTGTGTGCATGTGTGTGAGCGTGTGTGTGTGTGTGACAGATGTTACCTCCGTGCTGCTGTACAACGGAAGAGTCTTGCTCAAGACTGAAACCAGGATTACCAATCTCTTCACTTCGGAATACATTCCAACGAATAGACACCATTGTAAAGAGAGCCTTGGGAAACACAAATCGCTGACAGTAAAAGGACAAGTTGAGAAGTTTGTTTGAAAGGAATTTGGAATTTGAGAGGATTAACATTGACAGATTTAGGGACAGGAGTAGACCACTTGGTACATTGAGCCTGCTCCACCATTCAATAAGATCACTTTGATCTGATTGTGATCTCAACCCACTTTCCCGTCTGCCCCTTGATTCCCCTGCCTATCAAAAGCCTGTCTCATAGAGTCATAGCGTGTTAGAGGTTTACAGCATGGAAACAGGCCCTTCGGCCCAACCTGTCCATGACACCCTTTTTTTTAACCACTAAGCTAGTCCCAATTGCCCACATTTGGCTCATCCCCTTCTATACCCATCTTAACCATGGAACTGTCTAAATGCTTTTTAAAAGACAAAATTGTACCCACCTCTACTACTGCCTCTAGCAACTTGTTCCAAACATTCATCACCATCCGTGTGAAAAAATTGCCCCTCTGGACATCTCTACTGATGTTAATCCAGCTCCCTCACACTGTCACTCAGTAACCCCTCTCCCCCAGCACCCTGTGTTACTGACTGTATCTGTACTGATGTTAATCCAGCTCCCTCACACTGTCACTCAGTAACCCCTCTCCCCCCAGGACCCTGTGTTACTGACTGTATCTCTACTGATGTTAATCCAGCTCCCTCACACTGTCACTCAGTAACCCCTCTCCCCCAGCACCCTGTGTTACTGACTGTATCTGTACTGATGTTAATCCAGCTCCCTCACACTGTCACTCAGTAACCCCTCTCCCCCAGCGCCCTGTGTTACTGACTGTATCTCTACTGATGTTAATCCAGCTCCCTCACACTGTCACTCAGTAACCCCTCTCCCCCAGCACCCTCCGTTACTGGCTGTGTCTCTACTGATGTTAACCCAGCTCCGTCACACTGTCACTCAGTAACCCCTCTCCCCCCAGCACCCTGTGTTACTGACTGTATCTCTACTGATGTTAATCCAGCTCCCTCACACTGTCACTCAGTAACCCCTCTCCCCCCAGCACCCTGTGTTACTGACTGTATCTCTACTGATGTTAATCCAGCTCCCTCACACTGTCACTCAGTAACCCCTCTCCCCCAGCACCCTCCGTTACTGGCTGTGTCTCTACTGATGTTAATCCAGCTCCCTCACATTGTCACTCAGTAACCCCTCTCCCCCCAGCGCCCTGTGTTACTGACTGTATCTGTACTGATGTTAATCCAGCTCCCTCACACTGTCACTCAGTAACCCCTCTCCCCCAGCACCCTGTGTTACTGACTGTATCTCTACTGATGTTAATCCAGCTCCCTCACACTGTCACTCAGTAACCCCTCTCCCCCCAGCGCCCCGTGTTACTGACTGTATGTGTACTGATGTTAATCCAGCTCCCTCACACCGTCACTCAGTAACCCCTCTCCCCCAGCACCCTGTGTTACTGACTGTATCTGTACTGATGTTAATCCAGCTCCCTCACACTGTCACTCAGTAACCCCTCTCCCCCCAGCACCCTGTGTTACTGACTGTATCTGTACTGATGTTAATCCAGCTCCCTCACACTGTCACTCAGTAACCCCTCTCCCCCAGCACCCTGTGTACTGACTGTATCTGTACTGATGTTAATCCAGCTCCCTCACACTGTCACTCAGTAACCCCTCTCCCCCAGCACCCTGTGTTACTGACTGTATCTGTACTGATGTTAATCCAGCTCCCTCACACTGTCACTCAGTAACCCCTCTCCCCCAGCACCCTGTGTTACTGACTGTATCTGTACTGATGTTAATCCAGCTCCCTCACACTGTCACTCAGTAACCCCTCTCCCCCCAGCGCCCTGTGTTACTGGCTCTATCTCTACTGATGTTAATACAGCTCCCTCACACTGTCACTCAGTAACCCCTCTCCCCCCAGCACCCTGTGTTACTGACTGTGCCTCTACTGATGTTAACTCAGCTCCCTCACTCTGTCACTCTGTAACCCTTTCACCCAAGCAGCCTGTGTTACTGACTGTATCTCTACTGATGTTAATCCAACTCCCCCACATTGTCACTCAATAACCCCACTCCCCCAATGCCCTGTGTTACTGACTGTATCTCTACTGATGTTAATCCAACTCCCCCACATTGTCACTCAATAACCCCACTCCCCCAATGCCCTGTGCTACCGACTGTATCTCTACTGATGTTAATTCTGCTCCCTCACACTGTCACTCAGTAATCCCTCTCCCCCAGCGCCTTGTGTTACCGACTGTATCTCTACTGATGTTAATCATCGATGACGTTGAGGAAGTATATGTTGCGGTCAGAGGAGGGGAGGGGGCCTTTGAAGTCAACGCTCAGGCGTTTGAAAGGGCGGGTGGCTTTGATGAGGTGCGCTCTGTCTGGTCGGTAGAAGTGCGACTTGCACTCTGCGCAGACCTGGCAGTGCCTGGTTACAGACCTGACTTCCTCGATGGAATAGGGCAGGTTCTGGGCCTTGGTGAAATGGAAGAACCTGGTAATCCCCAGGTGGCAGAGGTCATTGTGGAGGGTCTGTAATCGGTCTAGGTTCGTGCTGGCACAGGTCCCCCGGGACAGGGCGTCTGGGGGCTCATTGAGCTTCCCAGGCCGGTATAAAATGTCGTAATTGTAGGTGGAGAGCTCGATCCTCCACCTCAAAATCTTATCGTTCGTGATTTTGCCCCGCTGCGCGTTACTGAACATAAAGGTGATGGACCATTGGTCCGTGAGCAGGGTGAACCGTTTGCCAGCTAAGTAGTGGCGCCAGTGCCGCACAGCCTCCACGATGGCTTGTGCCTCTTTTTCGACAGCGGAGTATCGAATTTCAGGGCCCTGGAGGGTGCGCGAGAAGAAGGCCACGGGTCTGCCCGCCTGGTTAAGAGTGGCGGCTAGGGCAAAATCAGACGCATCGCTCTCCACCTGGAATGGGGTGGATTCGTCTCCAGCGTGCATCGTGGCTTTCGCGATATCCGCTTTGATGCGGTCAAAAGCCAGCCGAGCCTCCGCCGCGAGGGGAAAAGATGTGGATTTGATGAGCGGACGGGCTTTGTCCACATAATTGGGGACCCACTGGGCGTAGTATGAGAAGAAGCCTAGGCATCTCCTCAGTGCTTTGAGGGTGGTGGGGAGGGGAAGTTCCAGGAGGGGACGCATGCGGTCGGGATCGGGGCCGATGACCCCGTTCTCCACAACACAACCAAGGATGGCGAGGCGGCGCATGCGGAATACGCACTTCTCCTTATTATAGGTCAGGTTAAGGAGTGCCGCAGTGTGGAGGAATTTTTGGAGGTTGGTGTCGTGGTCCTGCTGATCGTGGCCGCAGATGGTGACGTTATCCAGGTACGGGAAGGTGGCCCACAGCCCGTTCTGGTCCACCATTCGGTCCATCTCACGCTGGAAAACCGAGACCCCGTTGGTGACGCCGAAGGGGACCCGAAGGAAGTGGTAGAGACGGCCATCCGCCTCGAAGGCAGTGTATTGGCGGTCTTCCGGGCGGATAGGGAGCTGGTGGTATGAAACTTCAAATCAATGGTGGAGAACACCCGATATTGTGCAATCTGATTGACCATGTCAGAGATGTGGGGAAGGGGATACGTGTCCAGCTGCATGTATTGGTTGATGTTCTGACTGTAGTCAATGACCATGCGAAGTTTCTCCCCAGTCTTAACAACCACCACTTGGGCCCTCCAGGGACTGGTACTGGCCTCAATGATCCCCTCCCCCAGGAGTCGTCGCACCTCGGACTTGATGAACGCTCTATCTCCAGCGCTGTACCGTCTGCTTTTGGTGGCAATGGGCTTGCAGTCGGGGGTGAGATGCTCAAAGAGCGAGGGAGGGGCGACTTTGAGGGTCGAGAGACCACAGGTGGTGCGCGGTGGCTGGTCTGTTCGCTGTGGATTTTGGACGGAGATTGGGGGAAAAGGCCCATTATACACCATAGTGACGCTCCCAAGGTGGCACATGAAATCTAGCCCCAGTAGTACGGCAGCACAGAGCTGTGGCAGCACGAGGAGCCTGCACTTGTCGTACACCGTGCCCCGTACAGTCAGATTCGCTACACAGTAGCCGAGGGCATTCACCGACTGGGACGTCGAAGCCATGGAGATTGATTGCTGCATTGGCAGTACTGGCAGTGCGTAGCGCCTCACCGTGTTAGGGTGGTTAAAACTCTCCGTACTCCCACTGTCAAATAAGCAGTTAGTAGTGTGGCCGTTTACCTTGACGTCCATCATCGACCAGGCGAGCTGGTGAGGCCTGGACTGGTCTAACGCGACCGAGGCCACTGTCGGATTAGACGATGCGGTGGACGGTTCCCAAAATGGCGGCCCCCGTGACTCGGCTGACATCACCGAAGATGGCGGCTCCCGTGGGTCGCACGTGGCTGATGGCGATCAAGATGGCGGCCTCTGTGGGTCGCACGCGGCCGATGGCGTCCAAAATGGCGGCACCCGCAGATCGCACACGGCGATGGCATCGAAGGCAGTGCCTCCCGCGGATCGCACGCGGCGCCGCTGGGCCTGGGGGCCGATTTTGCCCTGCAAACCTTCAGGTAGTGACCCTTCTTACACTTTCCCTCACACTGTCACTCAGTAATCCCTCTCCCCCAGCACCCTGTGTTACTGACTGTATCTGTACTGATGTTAATCCAGCTCCCTCACACTGTCACTCAGTAACCCCTCTCCCCCCAGCACCCTGTGTTACTGACTGTATCTCTACTGATGTTAATCCAGGTACTAACATGGATTATTCGAGGCAAGGTACTAACATGGATTGACGATTGGCTGTCAGACAGAAGGCAGAGAGTTGGGATAAAAGGTTCTTTCTCAGAATGGCAACCGGTGACAAGTGGTGTCCCGCAGCGTTCAGTGTTGGGGCCACAGCTGTTCTCTTTATATATTAACGATCTAGATGACGGGACTGGGAGCATTCTGGCCAAGTTTGCCGATGATACAAAGATAGGTGGAGGGGCAGGTAGTATTGAGGAGGTGGGGAGGCTGCAGAAAGATTTAGACAGTTTAGGAGAGTGGTCCAAGAAGTGGCTGATGAAATTCAACGTGGGCAAGTGCGAGGTCGTACACTTTGGAAAAAAGAATAGAGGCATGGACTATTTTCTAAACGGTGACAAAATTCATAATGCTAAAGTGCAAAGGGACTTGGGAGTCCTAGTCCAGGATTCTCTAAAGGTAAACTTGCAGGTTGAGTCCGTAATTAGGAAAGCAAATGTAATGTTGTCATTTATCTCAAGAGGCTTGGAATACAAAAGCAGGGATGTACTTCTGAGGCTTTATAAAGCACTGGTTAGGCCCCATTTGGAGTACTGTGAGCAATTTTGGGCCCCACACCTCAGGAAGGACATACTGGCACTGGAGCGGGTCCAGCGGGGATTCACACGGATGATCCCAGGAATGGTAGGCCTGACATACGATGAACGTCTGAGGATCGTGGGATTATATTCATTGGAGTTTAGGAGGTTGAGGGGAGATCTGATAGAAACTTACAAGATAATGAACGGCTTAGATAGGATGGACGTAGGGAAGTTGTTTCCATTAGCAGGGGAGACTAGGACGCGGGGGCACAGCCTTAGAATAAAAGGGAGTCACTTTAGAACAGAGATGAGGAGAAATTTCTTCAGCCAGAGAGTGGTGGGTCTGTGGAATTCATTGCCACAGAGGGCTGTGGAGGCCGAGACGTTGAGCGTCTTCAAGACAGAAATTGATAAATTCTTGATTTCTCGAGGAATTAAGGGCTATGGGGAGAGAGCGGGTAAATGGAGTTGAAATCAACCATGATTGAATGGTGGAGTGGACTCGATGGGCCGAATGGCCTTACTTCCGCTCCTATGTCTTATGGTCTTATGGTCTTATGGTCACTCAGTAACCCCTCTCCCCCAGCACCCTCTGTTACTGACTGTGTCTCTACTGATGTTAATCCAGCTCCCTCACACTGTCACTCAGTAACCCCTCTCACCCCAGCACCTTGTGTTACTGACTGTGTCTCTACTGATGTTAATCCAGCTCCCTCACACTGTCACTCAGTAACCCCTCTCCCCCAGCACCCTGTTACTGACTGTGTCTCTACTGATGTTAATCCAGGTCCCTCACACTGTCACTCAGTAACCCCTCTCCCCCAGCACCCTGTTACTGACTGTGTCTCTACTGATTTTAATCCAGGTCCCTCACACTGTCACTCAGTAACCCCTCTCCCCCAGCACCCTGTTACTGACTGTGTCTCTACTGATTTTAATCCAGGTCCCTCACACTGTCACTCAGTAACCCCTCTCCCCCAGCACCCTGTTACTGACTGTGTCTCTACTGATTTTAATCCAGGTCCCTCACACTGTCACTCAGTAACCCCTCTCCCCCAGCACCCTGTTACTGACTGTGTCTCTACTGATGTTAATCCAGCTCCCTCACACTGTCACTCAGTAACCCCTCTCCCCCAGCACCCTGTTACTGACTGTGTCTCTACTGATTTTAATCCAGGTCCCTCACACTGTCACTCAGTAACCCCTCTCCCCCAGCACCCTGTTACTGACTGTGTCTCTACTGATGTTAATCCAGGTCCCTCACACTGTCACTCAGTAACCCCTCTCCCCCAGCACCCTGTTACTGACTGTGTCTCTACTGATGTTAATCCAGCTCCCTCACACTGTCACTCAGTAACCCCTCTCCCCCCAGCGCTCTGTGTTACTGACTGTGCCTCTACTGATGTTAATCCAGCTCCCTCACACTGTTGCAGTAACTCTGTGCCGCTGCCATTCTCTGTTGCAGGCACTATACCTCCAGGTATATTTTTTCAGCTTGTTTATGTCATTGTTTGTTGGTCTGTGGGTTTAATGGCTATCCCCCTGCTGTGTGATTACTTGCTGTGAAAACTCCGGAATCTCTTTGTCCAGAGTCTACACCAATCCACCCACCCTGGTTCTCACAGTGATGAATGCCGTGTGTATCCTGCTGCAGAAGTCCCCTCACTGGACCACTGCTAAACTACTGCTCGCAGACCCCAGCTTCCTGAAGCATCTACTCAAACTGGACAAGGACAGCATTCCCGAGAAGGTGAGATTCCCCCTCAGACGCATTCACCGGCGTAGGTGAGATTCCGTCTCACACTCACTCACTGGGGAGGGTGAGATTCCCCTCACACTCACTCACTGGGGAAGGTAATATTCCCCTCACACTCACTCACTGGGGAAGGTAATATTCCCCCCACACTCACTCACTGGCATAGGTGAGATTCCCCTCACACTCGCTCACTGGCGTTGGTGAGTGTCCCCCTCACACTCACTCACTGGGGAAGGTGAGATTCCCCTCACACTCACTCACTGGGAAGGTGAGATTCCCCCTCACACTCACTCACTGGCGTAGGTGAGAGTCCCCCTCACACTCACTCACTGGGGAAGGTGAGATTCCCCTCACTCTCACTCACTGGGGAAGGTGAGATTCCCCTCACACTCACTCACTGGGGTAGGTGAGAATCCCCCTCACACTCACTCACTGGGGTAGGTGAGATTCCCCCTCACTCACTCACTGGGGAAGGTGAGATTCCCCCTCACTCTCACTCACTGTGGAGGGTGCGAATCCCCCTCACACTCACTCACTGTGGAAGGTGAGAATCCCCCTCACACTCACTCTCTGGGGTAGGCGAGATTCCCCCTCACTCTCACTCACTGTGGAAGGTGAGAATCCCCCTCACACTCACTCACTGGGGTCGGCGAGATTCCCCCTCACTCTCACTCACTGGGGAGGGCGAGATTCCCCCTCACACTCACTCACTGGGGAAGGTGAGATTCCCCCTCACTCTCACTCACTGGGGAGGATGAGATTCCCCCTCACACTCACTCACTGGGGCGGGTGAGATTCCCCCTCACACTCACTCACTGGGAAAGTTAGATTCCCCCTCACACTCACTCACTGGGGTAGGCGAGATTCCCCCTCACTCTCACTCACTGGGGTAGGCGAGATTCCCCCTCACTCTCACTCACTGGGGAGGGTGCGATTCCCCCTCACACTCACTCTCTGGGGAGGGTTAGAATCCCCCTCACTCTCACTCACTGGGGAGGGTGAGATTCCCCCTCACACTCACTCTCTGGGGAGGGTTCGAATCCCCCTCACACTCACTCTCTGGGGAGGGTGCAATTCCCCTCACACTCACTCACTGGGGAGGGTGAGATTCCCCTCACACTCACTCACTGGGAAAGTTAGATTCCCCTCACACTCACTCTCTGGGGAGGGTTAGAATCCCCCTCACACTCACTCTCTGGGGAGGGTTAGAATCCCCCTCACACTCACTCTCTGGGGAGGGTGAGATCCCCCTCACACTCACTCACTGGGGAGGGTGGGATTCCCCCTCACACTCACTCACTGGGGAAGGTGAGATTCCCCTCACACTCACTCTCTGGGGAGGGTGAGATCCCCCTCACACTCACTCACTGAGGAGGGTGAGATTCCCCTCACACTCACTCACTGGGGAGGGTGAGATTCCCCTCACACTCACTCACTGGGGAAGGTGAGATTCCCCTCACACTCACTCGCTGGGGAAGGTGAGATTCCCCTCACACTCACTCGCTGGGGAAGGTGAGATTCCCCTCACACTCACTCGCTGGGGAAGGTGAGATTCCCCTCACACTCACTCGCTGGGGAAGGTGAGATTCCCCTCACACTCACTCTCTGGGGAGGGTGAGATTCCCCTCACACTCACTCACTGGGGAGGGTGAGATTCCCCTCACACTCACTCACTGGGGAAGGTGAGATTCCCCTCACACTCTCATGCATTCAGAGTGGCAGCCGTGTGTACCATCAACAAGATGCATTGCAGGAAGTCACCAAGGTTCTTTAGGCAGCACCTTCCAAACCCACAACCACTGTCATCAAGAAGGACATATCCAGCAGAAATCTGGGAACACCACCACCTGCACGTCGCTTACCATCCTGACGTGAAATATAGAACTGTTCCTTCACTGTCGCTGGGTCAAAATCCTGGAATTCCCTCCTTAACAGCACTGTGGGTGTTTCTGCTCCTCAAGAACTGCAGCGATTCAGTATAGACTGGAAATTGCTCAGGGCTGGGGGCCTGGACGGGGAAGAATTTATAAAATGCTTACAGGAAGGCTCTTTGGAACAATATGTTGACAGTCCAACTAGAGAGGGGGCTACTCTGGACCTAGTACTGGGGAATGAGCCCGGTCAGGTCATCAAAGTTTCAGTGGGGGAACGTGTGGCAAATAGTGACCACAATTCTGTAAACTTTAGGATAGTAATGGAAAAAGATGAGTGTTGTCCTATGGGTAAGGTGCTGAATTGGGGGAAGGCTAACTACAGCCGGATTAGGCAGGATTTGGTGGCTGTTGATTGGGAGAGGCTGTTTAAGGGTCTGGCATGTGGGAGTCTTTTAAGGAGCAGTTGATAGGACTGCAGGACAGGCATGTGCCTGTAAAGAGGAAGGATAGGAAAGGTAGGATTCGGGAGCCGTGGATAACCAGTGAAATTGTGGGTCTAATCAAAAAGAAAAAAGAGGCATACACAAGGTCCAGGCAGCTAAAAACAGATGGAGCACTGGAGGAATACAGAGAAAGTAGAAAAGAACTCAAACAGGGAGTTAGAAGGGCAAAAAGGAGTCACAAAATGTCCTTGGCAGACAGGATTAAGGAAAATCCAAAGGCATTTTATACATACGTTAGGAACAAGAGGGTTGTTAGGGAAAAAATCGGACCTCTCAGGGACAAAGGAGGGGAATTATGCTTAGAACCAAAGGAAGTAGGAGAGATCCTAAATGAATACTTTGCATCAGTATTCACAAAGGAGGGGGACATGTTGACTAGTAGTGACTCAGAGAGATGTGTTGACCCGTTAGAAAAAATCTCAATTCTGAGGGAGGAAGTGTTAGGTTTTTCAGGAAACATTAAGACAGACAAATCCCCAGGGCCGGATGGCATCTATCCTAGACTCCTCAGGGAGGCAAGAGATGAAATTGCTGGGCCTCTAACAGAAATCCTTGTCTCTTCACTGGACACAGGTGAGGTCCCAGAGGATTGGAGGATAGCAAATGTGGTCCCATTATTTAAGAAGGGTAGCAAGGATAATCCGGGTAATTATAGGTCGGTGAGCTTGACGTCCGTGGTAGGGAAATTGTTGGAGAAGATTCTTAGAGATAGGATATATGCGCATTTAGAACTGAATAATCTCACTAGCGATAGACAGCATGGTTTTGTACGAGGGAGGTCATGCCTCACAAATTTGGTTGAGTTTTTTGAGATGGTGACAAAAACGGTTGACGAGGGAAGGGCCATGGATGACGTCTATATGGATTTTAGTAAAGCGTTTAACAAGGTCCCTCATGGGAAGCTGGTGCAAAGGGTTAAATCTCACGGGATAAAAGGTGAGCTAGCTAGATGGGTGGAGAACTGGCTTAGCCATAGAAGACAGAGGGTAACAGTGGAGGGGTCTTTTTCCGTTTGGAGGTCTGTGACTAGTGGTGTTCCACAGGGCTCTGTACTGGGACCTCTGCTGTTTGTGATATATATAAATGATTTGGAGGAAGATGTAGCTGGTGTGATCAGTAAGTTTGCGGACGACACAAAGATTGCTGGAGTTGTGGATAGTGATGAACATTGTCAGAGAATACAGCAGGATATAGATAGGCTGGAACATTGGGCGGAGAAATTTAATCCAGATAAATGCGAAGTGATGCATTTCGGTAGATCTAATGTAAGGGGGAGCTATACAATAAATGGCAGAACCATCAGGAGTATAGACACACAGAGGGACCTGGGTGTACAAGTCCACAGATCCTTAAAGGTGGCAGCACAGGTGGAGAGGGTGGTCAAGAAGGCATATGGCATGCTTGCCTTTATTGGACGGGGTATAGAATATAAAAGTTGGCATATGATGTTGCAGCTGTGTAGAATGTTGGTTAGGCCACATTTGGAATACTGCGTCCAGTTCTGGTCGCCACCCGACCAGAAGGATGTGGAGGCTTTGGAGAGAGTACAGAAAAGGTTTACCAGGATGTTGCCTGATATGGAGGGTCTTAGCTATGAGGAGAGATTGGGTAAACTGGGGTTGTTGTCCCTGGAAAGTCGGAGGATGAGGGGCGACCTAATAGAGGTGTATAAAATTATGAAGGGCATAGATAGGGTGAACAGTGGGAAGCTTTTTCCCAGGTCGGAGGTGACGAACACAAGGGGTCACGGGTTCAAGGTGAGGGGGGCAAGGTTCAACACAGATGCCAGGGGGACGTATTTTACACAGAGGGTGGTGGGGGCCTGGAATGCACTGCCAAGCAAGGTGGTGGAGGCGGGCACACTGGGATCGTTTAAGACTTATCCAGATAACCACATGAACAGACTTGGAATAGAGGGATACAAACGAATGGTCTAGTTGGGCACATGAGCGGCGCAGGCTTGGAGGGCCGAAGGGCCTGTTCCTGTGCTGTGTTGTTCTTTGTTCTTTATTCTTTGATTCAAGAAGGCAGCTCACCACCCCTTCTCAAGGGAACTGGGGATCGAGAATATATATTGGATTTGCTGGGAGTTGAAGATTAATCCCAAGAAGTTTTCCAGTAACATCAGTTGATGAGAAACGTTGATAAACTCAGTTCTGCCAGCAATGTATTTATTGAAATGCTCTTCCACTTTTCCAGGTCTTCACAAAGTTGAAGATTTACTCCAGGCACCCTGATTTCACCCCTGAAAGGGTGGGCATGGTGTCGACAGCATGCCGCTCCCTGTGCCAATGGGTGTTGGCCATACAGCACTATCACGAGGTCCGCAAGGTAAGGAGGAATGGTGGTAGCTCATGGCTGTGGGGTTTGTACTTCAGATGTGGAGACACCTTCCAGCCTACAGGACTGGGGAGAGGAGGGGAGAGGGGGGTGACTCCACCCTGCTGTGCTGGCTCTGACACTGGATTCGTAGAGATTCAGAACTGGCACATTCCTGTTAGGATGAAGGATAAGTATGGCAAGTTTTGGGAACCTTGGATAATGAGAGGTATTGTGAGCCTAGTCAAAGAGAAAAAGGAAGCATTTGTCAAAGCTAGGAGGCTGGGAACACACGAAGCAAGTGTGGAATACAAGGAAAGTAGAAAGAAACTTAAGCAAGGAGTAAGAAGGGCTAAAAGGGGTCATGAAAAAGCATTGGCCAGCAGGATTAAGGAAAATCCCAAGGCTTTTTATATATATATAAAGAGCAAGAGGGTAGCCAGGGAGAGGGTTGGCCCACTCAAGGACAAGGGAGGGAATCTATGCGTGGAGCCCGAGGAAATGGGTGAGGTATTAAATGAGTACTTTGTGTCAATATTCACCAAAGAGAAGGACTTGGTGGATGATAAGTCTGGGAAAGGATGTGTAGATAGTTTGAGTCATGTTGAGATCAAAAAGGAGGAGGTATTGGGGTTCTTGGGAAACATTAAGGTAGACAAGTCCCCAGGGCCTGATGGGATATACCCCAGAATACTGAGAGAGGCAAGGGAGGAAATTGCTGGGGCCTTGAGAGAAATCTTTGTATCCTCAGGTTCCGGAGAGGTTCCGGAGGATTGGAGGATTGCGGATGTGGTTCCTATATTCAAGAAAGGGAATAGGGATAGCCCAGGAAATTACCGACCGGTGAGTCTAACCTCAGTGGTTGGTAAGTTGATGGAGAAGATCCTGAGGGACAGGATTTATGAACATTTAGAGAAGTTTAGTATGCTCAAAAGTAGTCAGCACGGCTTTGTCAAAGGCAAATCGTGCCTTACGAGCCTGGTGGGGTTCTTTGAAAATGTGACTAAACACATTGACGAAGGAAAAGCGGTAGATGTGGTTTACATGGACTTCAGCAAGGCGTTCGATAAGGTCCCCCATGCAAGACTTCTCGAGAAAGTGAGAGGGCATGGGATCCAAGGGGCTGTTGCCTTGTGGATCCAGAACTGGCTTGCCTGCGGAAGGCAGAGAGTGGTTGTAGATGGGTCTTTTTCTGAATGGAGGTCGGTCACCAGTGGAGTGCCCCAGGGATCTGTTCTGGGACCCTTGCTGTTTGTCATTTTCATAAATGACCTGGATGAGGAAGTGGAGGGATGGGTTGGTAAGTTTGCCGACGACACGAAGGTTGGTGGATAGTTTGGAGGGATGTCAGAAGCTGCAGCGTGACATAGATAGGATGCAAGACTGGGCGGAGAAGTGGCAGATGGACTTCAACCCGGATAAATGTGTAGTGGTCCATTTTGACAGGTCAAATGGGATGAAGGAGTATAATATCAAGGGTAAGACTCTTAGCAGTGTAGAGGATCAGAAGGGCCTTGTGGTCCGGGTCCATAGGACTCTTAAATCGGCCTCGCAGGTAGAGGAGGTGGTTAAGAAGGCATATGGTGTGCTGGCCTTCATCAATCGAGGGATTGAGTTTAGGAGTCGGGAGATAATGATGCAGCTTTATAAGACCCTCATCAGACTCCACTTGGAGTACTGTGCTCAGTTCTGGTCGCCTCATTACAGGAGGGATGTGGAAATGATTGAAAGGGTGCAGAGAAGATTTACAAGGATGTTGCCTGGATTAGTTGGCATGCCTTATGAGTATAGGTTGAGGGAGCTCGGTCTTTTCTCCTTGGAGAGACGAAGGATGAGAGGTGACCTGATAGAGGTGTACAAGATGTTGAGAGGTATAGATCGGGTGGATTCTCGGAGGCTGTTTCCCAGGGCTGAAATGGCTGCTACGAGAGGACACAGGTTTAAGGTGCTGGGGGGTAGGTACAGAGGAGATGTCAGGGGTAAGTTTTTCACTCAGAGGGTGGTGGGTGAGTGGAATCAGCTGCCGTCAGTGGTGGTGGAGGCAAACTCGATAGGGTCTTTTAAGAGACTTCTGGATGAGTACATGGAACTTAATAGGATTGAGGGTTACAGGTAAGCCTATATATAAGCCTCGGTAGGTAGGGACATGACCGGCGCAACCTGTGGGCCGAAGGGCCTGTTTGTGCTGTATTTTTTCTATGTTCTCTGTTCTCACTGGCTACAGGGGAGGTCCCAGAGGATTGGAGAATAGCCAATGTTGTTCCTTTGTTAAAGAAGGGTCGCAAGAATAATCCAGGTAATTAAAGGCCGGTGAGCCTTACATCAGTGGTAGGGAAATTATTGGAGAGGATTCTTCGAGACAGGATTTATTCCCACTTGTAAATAAGTGGACGTATTAGCGAGAGGCAACATGGTTTTGTGAAGGGGAGGTCATGTCTCACTAACTTGATCGAGTTTTTCGAGGAAGTGACGAAGATGATTGATGAGGGTAGGGCAGTGGATGTTGTCTCCATGGACTTCAGTAAGGCCTTTGACAAAGTCCCTCATGGCAGACTGGTGCAGAAGGTGAAGTCGCATGGGATCAGAGGTGAGCTGGCAAGGTGGATACAGAACGGGCTCAGTCAAACTGGCACTGTTTGAGAGCACATTTCCACTCCATCTGACGAAGGAGCAGCGCTCCGAAAGCTTATGGTATTTGCTACCAAATAAACCTGTTGGACTTTAACCTGGTGTTGTTAAAACTCTTACTCGGTCAAAGAAGACAGAGGGTAGCAGTGGAAAGGTGCATTTCTGAATGGAGGGCTGTGACAAGTGGTGTTCCTCAGGGATCAGTGCTGGGACCTTTGCTGTTTGTAATATATATAAATGATTTGGAGGAAAATGTAACTGGATTTATTAGTAAGTTTGCAGACGACACAAAGGTTGGTGGGTTTGCGGATAGCGATGAGGACCATCAGAGGATACAGCAGGATATAGATCAGTTGGAGACTTGGGCGGAGAGATGGCAGATGGAGTTTAATCCGGACAAATGTAGGGTAATGCATTTTGGAAGGTCTAATACAGATAGGAAATATACAGTAAATGGCAGAACTCTTCAGAGTATTGATAGGCAAAGGCATCTGGGTGTACAAGTACACAGGTCACTGAAAGTGGCAATGCAGGTGGAGAAGGTAGTCAAGAAGGCATATGGCATGCTTACCTTCATCGGCCAGGGTATTAAGTTTAAAAATTGGCAAGTCATGGTGCAGCTTTATCGAACATTAGTTAGGCCGCACTTGGAATATAGTGTTCAATTCTGGTTGCCACACTCCCAGAAGGCTTTGGAGAGGGTACAGAAAAGATTTACCAGGATGTTGCCTGGTATGGAGGGCATTAGCTATGAGGAGAGGTTGGAGAAACTTGGTTTGTTCTCACTGGAGCGACGGAGGTTGAGGGGAGACCTGATAGAAGTCTACAAGATTATGAGAGGCACGGACAGAGTGGATAGTCAGAAGCTTTTTCCCAGGGTGGAAGAGTCAATTACTCGGGGGCACAGGTTTAAGGTGCGAGGGGCAAGGTTTAAAGGAGATGTAAGAGGCAGGTTTTTTACACAGAGGGTGGTGGGTGCCTGGAACCCGTTGCCGGGGGTGGTAGTGGAAGCGGACACGGTAGTGACTTTTAAGGGGCGTCTTGACAAGTACATGAATAGGATGGGAATAGAGGGATATGGTCCCCGGAAGGGTAGAGGGTTTTAGTTCAGTCGGGCAGCATGGTCGGTGCAGGCTTGGAGGGCCGAAGGGACTGTTCCTGTGCTATAATTTTCTTTGTTCTTTGTTCATAATCCATTGATTTAGCGACAAATTGTCAGCAGTAATGTGATTGCTTGAATTTCCATTTTTCAGATGACGATAAGAAACTGGTCTCAGTAAATTGGCAATGAAGTTGTGAGATTATTGCATTGATGTGCTTTAGGGAAGGGACCCTGGACTGGGCCTGAGTGTGACTCCAGAGTCTCCTATCTGCCATCCACTGTTACCCCATGAGTCCCATCACCAGTGGAAAGAGCTGAAAGTGAGATGCCACCGACACTAATCCCGGTTTTGCCCACTGGCCAGGGTTAGCGGTCGTTACGGCGTTTGCACCGTGGCTCAAGCCAATGTCAGGTCCCAGCTATCAATTTCCAGCTTTGAGTTTGAGGAATAAGAACATAAGAACATAAGAACATAAGAAATAGGAGCAGGAGTAGGCCATCTAGCCCCTCGAGCCTGCCCCGCCATTCAATAAGATCATGGCTGATCTGACGTGGATCAGTACCACTTACCCGCCTGATCCCCATAACCCTTAATTCCCTTACCGATCAGGAATCCATCCATCCGCGCTTTAAACATATTCAGCGAGGTAGCCTCCACCACCTCAGTGGGCAGAGAATTCCAGAGATTCACCACCCTCTGGGAGAAGAAGTTCCTCCTCAACTCTGTCTTAAACCGACCCCCCTTTATTTTGAGGCTGTGTCCTCTAGTTTTAACTTCCTTACTAAGTGGAAAGAATCTCTCCGCCTCCACCCTATCCAGCCCCCGCATTATCTTATAAGTCTCCATAAGATCCCCCCTCATCCTTCTAAACTCCAACGAGTACAAACCCAATCTCCTCAGCCTCTCCTCATAATCCAAACCCCTCATCTCCGGTATCAACCTGGTGAACCTTCTCTGCACTCCCTCCAATGCCAATACATCCTTCCTCATATAAGGGGACCAATACTGCACACAGTATTCCAGCTGCGGCCTCACCAATGCCCTGTACAGGTGCATCAAGACATCCCTGCTTTTATATTCTATCCCCCTCGCAATATAGGCCAACATCCCATTTGCCTTCTTGATCACCTGTTGTACCTGCAGACTGGGCTTTTGCGTCTCATGCACAAGGACCCCCAGGTCCCTTTGCACGGTAGCATGTTTTAATTTGTTTCCATTGAGATAGTAATCCCATTTGTTATTATTTCCTCCAAAGTGTATAACCTCGCATTTATCAACGTTATACTCCATTTGCCATATCCTCGCCCACTCACTCAGCCTGTCCAAATCTCTCTGCAGATCTTCTCCGTCCTCCACACGATTCACTTTTCCACTTATCTTTGTGTCGTCTGCAAACTTCGTTACCCTACACTCCGTCCCCTCCTCCAGATCATCTATATAAATGGTAAACAGTTGCGGCCCGAGTACCGATCCCTGCGGCACGCCACTAGTTACCTTCCTCCAACCGGAAAAACACCCATTTATTCCGACTCTTTGCTTCCTGTCGGATAGCCAGTCCCCAATCCACTTTAACACACTACCCCCAACTCCGTGTGCCCTAATCTTCTTCAGCAGCCTTTTATGGGGCACCTTATCAAACGCCTTTTGGAAATCCAAAAACACTGCATCCACCGGTTCTCCTCCATCAACCGCCCCAGTCACATCTTCATAAAAATCCAACATGTTCGTCAAGCACGACTTTCCCCTCATGAATCCATGCTGCGTCTGATTGATCGAACCATTTCTATCCAGATGCCCTGCTATCTCCTCTTTAATAATGGATTCCAGCATTTTCCCTACTACAGACGTTAAGCTGACCAGCCTATAGTTACCCGCCTTTTGTCTCCGTCCTTTTTTAAACAGCGGCGTAACATTAGCCGTTTTCCAATCAACCGGCACTACCCCAGAATGCAACGAGTTTTGATAAATAATCACTAACGCATCCACTATTACCTCTGACATTTCTTTCAATACCCTGGGATGCATTCCATCCGGACCCGGGGACTTGTCCACCTTCAGTCCCATTAGTCTACCCAGCACTGCCTCTCTGGTAACATTAATTGTATTAAGTATTTCTCCTGCTGCATGATTGGAAGTGACTTCTCCCTCCAGCTGCAATCACATCAAATTAGAAAGAAATAGACACATGAACTGTTTCAATTCATTTAATGGAGAAAATCTTGCAGTTTCTGTGGAGTTCTTTGATTCTGTACATTTCTCAACCTTATAATGGTCAACTGAAACTAACTTCAAGGTAAAGATACAAAAGGCGACAAATGTGGATGAAACAGCGAGGGGCAGAGAGGAAAGGAAGGTCTCCTCGGGACGGCCTGTGCTTTCAGGAGCCCCTTGCCTTACATTGTAGGTCAGCCACCTTCAGACTACTCAGGCTCCTACCCCTGTTCCTGTGCGGTGAAACACACCTCAGTGTTCCAAAGGGAGATAGGTTTGCTTTACTCTGGGAAAACCAGAGGAGAAAGGTCTTCATTCTGCAGTCACATGACCAAGGGTTGTCATGCAGGAAAACCTCCCGGAGACCTGGATAAACACAAGCATTGGTCAGACACAACCTTCTTCTCAATTCCTTTTAGCACCCGGTAAAATCTGCAGACACATTCAGGTCTTCATCCACTTAATACCCCGAAATAGCCAGATAGGTCACTAACTAGTAAAAACCTGCTCCAATGTTTTACAAAGCAATACACCACTCAATGATATCTTTAAACACTTTACATGAAGATGATTAAAATCTACTTATCGGGATTTTACAGCGTTACTCGACCCAAGACCAGAAAATCCCGCCCGAGGTCAACGGACATTCCCAATGTCCACCCCCCACAGAACAAAGAAAATTACAGGACCTTCGGCCCTCCAAGCCTGCACTGACCATGCTGCCCGACTGAACTAAAACCTCTACCCTTCCATATCCCTCTATTCCCATCCTATTCATGTATTTGTCAAGACGCCCCTTAAAAGTCACTATCGTATCTGCTTCCACTACCTCCTCCGGCAGTGAGTTCCAGGCACCCACCACCCTCTGTGTAAAAAATCTGCCTCATACATCTCCTTTAAACCTTGCCCCTCATACCTTCAACCCTGTGCCCCCTAGTAATTGACTCTTCCACCCTGGGAAAAAGCTTCTGACTATCCACTCTGTCCATGCCTCTCATAATCTTGTAGACTTCTATCAGGTCGCCCCTCAACCTCCGTCGTTCCAGTGAGAACAAACCAAGTTTCTCCAACCTCTCCTCATAGCTAATGCCCTCCATACCCAGGCAACATCCTGGTAAATCTTTTCTGTACCCTCTCCAAAGCCTCCACATCCTTCTGATAGTGTGGCGACCAAAATTGAACACTATATTCCAAGTGGGGCCGAACTAAGGTTCTATAAAGCTGCAACATAACTTGCCAATTTTTAAACTCAGTGCCCCAGCCTATGAAGGTAAGCATGCCGTATGCCTTCTTGACTACCTTCTCCACCTGCGTTGCTACTTTCAGTGACCTGTGTACCTGTACACCCAGATCACCCGCTCCGATTCCCATGTGTGCAGGGCGGTAGAATTCCGGCAAATCTCTAACATTTCCCATATTGGCCAGAAGCAGTCCATGGCCTCATTAGCAGGAAATTCCAGACATAGTAATAACTACCCGAAATCTGAACTCTCATCAATTAGTCTAACCCAATGTACCCAGTGACTGGAGAGAGTGAAACTGTTCCATCACCTCATTCACAGTCAGAAACACAACTGGCCCATGTTGGGTTCTTTTTAATCATTTATCTGATGTGGGCATCACTGGCAAGGCCAGCATTTATTGCCCATCCCTAACTGCCCTTGAACTGAGTGGCTTGCCAGGCTATTTCAGAGGGCAGTTGAGAGTAACCCACATTGCTGTGGGTTTGGAGTCACATGTAGGCCAGCTCAGGTAAGCACAGCAGATTTCCTTCCCTAAAGGCCATGAGTGAACCAGAAGGGTTTTTCTGACAAGGAAAGTAGAAAGAAACTTAAGCAAAGAGTAAGGAGGGCTAAAAGGTGTTATGAAAAAGCACTGGCCATCAGGATTAAGGAAAATCCCAAGGCTTTTTATACATATATAAAGAGCAAGAGGGTAGCCAGGGAGAGGGTCGGCCCACTCAAGGACAAGGGAGGGAATCTATGCGTGGAGCCAGAGGAAATGGGCGAGGTATTAAATGAGTACTTTGCGTTGGTATTCACCAAAGAGAAGGACTTGGTGGATGATGAGTCTGGGTGTGCAGATAGTTTGAGTCATGTTGAGATCAAAAAGGAGGAAGTATTGGGGTTCTTGGGAAACATTAAGGTAGACAAGGCCCTAGGGCCTGATGGGATATACCCCAGAATACTGAGAGAGGCAAGGGAGGAAATTGCTGGGGCCTTGAGAGAAATCTTTGTATCCTCACTGGCTACAGGGGAGATAGCCATGATGTGGAGACACCGACGTTGGACTGGCGTAAACACAGTAAGAAGTCTCACAACACCAGGTTAAAGTCCAACAGGTTTATTTGGTAGCACAAGCCACTCGCTTTTGGAGCGCTGCTCCTTTATCAGGTGAGTGGGAGTTGCCCTGATGAAGGAGCAGCACTCCAAAAGCGAGTGGCTTACAGGGGAAGTCCCAGAGGATTGGAGAATAGCCAGTGTTGTTCTTTTGTTTAAGAAGGGTAGCAAGAATAATCCAGGTAATTACAGGCCGGTGAGCCTTACATCAATGGTAGGGAAATTATGGGAGAGGATTCTTCAAGACAGGATTTATTCCCACTTGGAAATAAGTGGACGTGCCAGTGAGAGGCAACATGGTTTTGTGAAGGGGAGGTCGTGTCTCACTAACTTGATCGAGTTTTTCAAGGAAGTGACGAAGATGATTGATGAGGGTAGGGCAGTGGATGTTGTCTACATGGACTTCAGTAAGGCCTTTGGCAAGGTCCCTCATAGCAGACTGGTGCAGAAGGTGAAGTCGCATGGGATCAGAGGTGAGCTGGCAAGGTGGATACAAAACTGGCTCGGTTAAAGAAGACAGAGGGTAGCAGTGGAAGGGTGTGTTTCTGAATGGAGGGCTGTGACAAGTGGTGTTCCTCAGGGATCAGTGCTAGGACCTTTGTAATATATAAATGATTTGGAGGAAAATGTAACTGGATTGATTAGTAAGTTTGTAAGTTTGCGGATGACACAAAGGTTGGTGGATTTGCAGATAGCAATGAGGATACAGCAGGATATAGATCAGTTGGAGACTTGGGCGGAGAGGTGGCAGATGGAGATTAATCCGGACAAATGTGAGGTAATGCATTTTGGAAGGACTAATACAGATAGGAAATATACAGTAAATGGCAGAGCTCGTAAGACTATTGATAGGCAAAGGGATCTGGGTGTACAGGTACACAGGTCACTAAAAGTGGCAATGCAGGTGGAGAAGGTAGTCAAGAAGGCATATGGCATGCTTGCCTTCTTCAGCCGGGGCGTTGAGTTTAAAAATTGGCAAGTCATGTTGTAGCTTTATAGAACCTTAGTTAGGCCGCACTTGGAATATAGTGTTCAATTCTGGTCGCCACACTACCAGAAGGATGTGGAGGCTTTGGAGAGGGTACAGAAAAGATTTACCAGGATGTTGCCTGGTATGGAGGGCATTAGCTATGAGGAGAGGTTGGAGAAACTTGGTTTGTTCTCACTGGAATAACGGAGGTTGAGGGGTGATAGAAGTCGACAAGATTATGAGGGGCATGGACAGAGTGGATAGTCAGAAGCTTTTTCCCAGGGTGGAAGAGTCAATTATTAGGGAGCACAAGTTTAAGGTGCGAGGGGCAAGGTTTAAAGGAGATGTATGAGGCAGATCATTTACACAGAAGGTGGTGGGTGCCTGGAACCCGTTGTCGGGGAGGTAGTGGAAGCAGATACAATAGTGACTTTTAAGGGGCGTCTTGACAAATACATGAATAGGATGGGAATAAAGGGATATGGTCCCCGGAAGGGTAGGGGGTTTTAGTTAATTCATGTAGCATGGTCTGTGCAGGCTTGGAGGGCCGAAGGGCCTGTTCACTGTGCTGTAATTTTCTTTGTTCTTTGACAATCAGAATATAAAGACAGATAGCAAAAGATTCTACTAATATATAAAATGAAAAAGTGTGGCGAAAGTAAACATTGGTCCTTTAGAGGATGAGAGGCAAGGGATAGATTGCAGAGCCTTTGGCTTTGATCTTTGGGTCCTCGCTGTCCACGGGGATGGTGCCAGAGGACTGGAGAATGGCGAATGTTGTTCCTCTGTTTAAGAAAGGGAATAGAAATGACCCTGGTAATTATAGACCGGTTAGTCTTACTTCGGTGGTTGGTAAATTGATGGAAAAGGTCCTTAGAGATGGGATTTACGACCATTTAGAAAGATGCGGATTAATCCAGGATAGTCAGCACGGATTCGTGAAGGGCAAGTCGTGCCTCACAAATTTGATAGAATTTTTTGAGGAGGTAACTAAGTGTGTTGATGAAGGTAGGGCAGTTGATGTCATATACATGGATTTTAGTGAGGCGTTTGATAAGGTCCCCCATGGTCGGCTCATGATGAAAGTGAGGAGGTGTGAGATAGAGGGAAAGTTGGCCGATTCGATAGGTAACTGGCTGTCTGATCGAAGACAGAGGGTGGTGGTGGATGGAAAATTTTCGGATTGGAGGCAGGTTGCTAGCGGAGTGCCGCAGGGATCAGTGCTTGGTCCTCTGCTCTTTGTGATTTTTAATTAATGACTTAGAGGAGGGGGCTGAAGGGTGGATCAGTAAATTTGCTGAGGACACCAAGATTGGTGGAGTAGTGGATGAGGTGGAGGGCTGTTGTAGTCTGCAAAGAGACATAGATAGGATGCAAAGCTGGGCTGAAAAATGGCAAATGGAGTTTAACCCTGATAAATGTGAGGTGATTCATTTTGGTAGGACTAATTTAAATGTGGATTACAGGGTCAAAGGTAGGGTTCTGAAGACTGTGGAGGAACAGAGAGATCTTGGGGTTCATATCCACAGATCTCTAAAGGTTGCTACTCAAGTGGATAGAGCTGTGAAGAAGGCCTATAGTGTGTTAGCTTTTATTAACAGGGGGTTGGAGTTTAAGAGCCGTGGGGTTATGCTGCAACTGTACAGGACCTTGGTGAGACCAGATTTGGAATATTGTGTGCAGTTCTGGTCACCTCACTATAAGAAGGATGTGGAAGCGCTGGAAAGAGTGCAGAGGAGATTTACCAGGATGCTGCCTGGTTTGGAGGGTAGGTCTTATGAGGAAAGGTTGAGGGAGCTAGGGCTGTTCTCTCTGGAGCGGAGGAGGCTGAGGGGAGACTTAATAGAGGTTTATAAAATGATGAAGGGGATAGATAGAGTGAACGTTCAAAGACTATTTCCTCGGGTGGATGGAGCTATTACAAGGGGGCATAACTATAGGGTTCGTGGTGGGAGATACAGGAAGGATATCAGAGGTAGGTTCTTTATGCAGAGAGCGGTTGGGGTGTAGAATGGACTGCCTGCAGTGATAGTGGAGTCAGACACTTTAGGAACATTTAAACGGTTATTGGATGGGCACATGGAGCACACCAGGATGATAGGGAGTGGGATAGCTTGATCTTGGTTTCAGATAAAGCTCGGCACAACATCGTGGGCCGAAGGGCCTGTTCTGTGCTGTACTGTTCTATGTTCTATGGGTTAACTAACAGAAAGCAAAGAGTGGGGGTAAATGGGTGTTTTTCTGGTTGGCGATCAGTGACTAGTGGTGTGCCTCAGGGATCAGTGTTGGGACCGCAATTGTTTACGATTTACATAGATGATTTGGAGACCAAGTGTCGTGTGTCAAAATTCACAGATGACACTAAGATGGGTGGCAGAGCAAAGTGTGCAGAGGACGCTGAAAGTCTGCAAAGGGATAGAGATGGTCTAAGTGAGTGAGCGAGGGTCTGGCAGATGGAGTACAATGTTGGTAAATGTGAGGTCATCCATTTTGGTAGGAATAACAGCAAAATGGACTATTATTTAAATGGTAAAAAATTGCAGCATGCTGCTGTGCAGAGGAACCTGGGTGTCCTTGTGCAGGAATCTCAAGGAGTTGGTTTGCAGGTGCAGCAGGTAATTAAGAAGGCAAATGGAATTTTGTCCTTCATTGCGAGAGGGATGGAGTTTAAAAACAGCGAGGTTATGTTGCAGCTGTATAAGGTGCTGGTGAGGCCACACCTGGAGTACTGTGTACAGTTTTGTTCTCCTTACTTGAGAAAGGATATACTGGCACTGGAGTGGGTGCAGAGGAGATTCACGAGGTTGATTTTGGATTTGAAAGACATATGAGGAGAGACTGAGTAGACTGGGGCTATACTCATTGGAATTTAGAAGAATGAGGGGAGATCTTATAGAAACATATAAGATTATGAAGGGAATAGATAAGATAGAAGCAGGGAAGTTGTTTCCACTGGCAGGTGAAACTAGAACTCGGGGGCATGGCCTCAAAATAAGGGGAAGCAGATTTAGGACTGAGTCGAGGAGGAACTTCTTCACACAAAGGGTTGTGAATCTGTGGAATTCCCTGCCCAGTGAAGCAGTTGAAGCTACCTCATTGAATGTTTTTAAGGCAAGGATAGATAAATTTTTGAACAGTAAAGGAATTAAGGGTTATGGTGAGCGGGAGGGTAAGTGGAGCCGAGTCCACGAAAAGATCAGCCATGATCTTATTGAATGGTGGAACAGGCTCGAGGGGCCAGATGGCCGACTCCTGCTCCTATTTCTTATGTTCTTGTGACAATCGGCAATGGTTTCACTGTCATCTTTAGACTTTTAATTCCGGATTTTTATTGAATTCAAATGTCACCAGCTGCCTTGGTGGGATTTGAACCTGAGTCCTCTCCCTGTGTGTGTGTGAAACAGAGAGGGAGAGTGGCTGAGAGATATAGAGAGTTTTTTAAGTTTTACAGTTTATTTATTCGTCACAAGTAGGCTTACATTAACACTACAATGAAGTTACTATGAAAACTATGAAAAGTTGCCACACACTTGCACCTGTTCGGGTAACCTGAGGGAGAATTTGGCATTGCTAATGCTCCTAACCAGCACATCTTTCGGAGTGTAGGAAGTAACCGGTGCACCCGGAGGAAACCCACGCAGACACGGGGAGAATGTGCAGACTCCGCACAGACAGTGACTCAAGCCGGGAAGGGAACCCGGTTCCCTGGCGCTGTGAAGCATCAGTGCTAATGTGAAAGTGCGTGTGTTTTTGCACATGTGTCTGTGCATGTCTGCATTTGTGTGTGCTGACTGAATCGCCAGAATTCTACCGCCTTGCCCACCACGGAATCGGAACGGGTGAGGGGCAGATAATGGAAAAGTTGACCTCGGGCGGGAATTTCCAGTCTCGTTCGAGCAGGGCTGTAAAATCCTATCCCATGTGTAGGGTGGACAACTTAGAGGGGTCATGTACTGAGTCGCTGTGGGTGGAACTCAGAAACAGGAAGGGTGCAGTCACTATGCTGGGGGTGTACTACAGACCACCCAACAGCCCATGGGAAGTGGAGGAAAGGATATGTCAGGAGATTCTGGATAGGTGCAGAAAAAAATAGGGTTGTTGTAGTGGGGGACTTTAATTTCCCTGGCACAGACTGGAAAGTGCTTAGAGCTGGGGGTCCGGACGGGGAGGAATTTGTAAAATGCGTACTGGAAGGTTCTTTGGAACAGTATGTAGATAGCCCGACTAGAGAGGGGGCTATACTGGACCTAGTTCTGGGAAATGAGCCCGGTCAGGTCGTCAAAGTTTCGGTAGGGGAACATGTGGCAAATAGTGACCACAACTCTGTTAACTTTAGGATAGTAATGGACAAGGATGAGTGCTGTCCTACGGGCAGGGTGCTAATTTGGGGGAAGGCTAACTATAGCCGGATTAGGCAGGAATTGGTGGATGTTGATTGGGAGAGGATGTTCGAGGGTAAGTCTGCGTCTGGCATGTGGGAGTCTTTTAAGGAACTATTGATAAGGCTGCAGGATAGGCATGTGCCTGTAAAAAGGAAAGATAGGAAAGGTAGGATTCGAGAGCCGTGGATAACCAGGGAAATTGAGGATCTGATTAAAATGAAAAGGGAGGCGTACGTTAAGTCCAGGCAACAGAAAATAGATGGAGCTCTGGAGGAATACAGAGAGAGTAGGAAAGAACTCAAACGGGGACTTAGAAGGGCAAAAAGAGGTCACAAGATGTCCTTGGCAGGCAGGATTAAGGATAATCCTAAGGCATTCTATTCATACGTTAGGAACAAAAGAGTTGTCAGGAAGAAAATCGGACCTCTCAGGGACCATGGAGGGGAATTATGCTTAGAACCCAAGGGAATAGGGGAGATCCTAAATGAATACTTTGCATCGGTATCCACGAAGGAGAGGGGCGTGTTAACCGGGAGTGTCTCGGAGGGAGGTGTTGACCCGTTAGAGAAAATCTCCATTACAAGAGAGGAAGTGTTAGGTTTTTTAGGGAACATTAAAACTGACAAAGCCCCAGGGCCTGATGGCACCTATCCTCGACTGCTCAGGGAGACGAAAGATGAAATTGCTGGGCCTCTGACGGAAATCTTTGTCGCTTCTTTGGACACGCGTGAGGTCCCTGAGGATTGGAGGATAGCGAATGTGGTCCCGTTGTTTAAGAAGGGTAGCAGGGATAACCCAGGATATTATAGGTCGGTGAGCTTGACGTCCGTGGTAGGGAAGTTGTTGGAGAGGATTCTTAGAGACAGGATGTATGTGCATTTAGAACGGAACAATCTCATTAGTGACAGACAACATGGTTTTGTAAGAGGGAGGTCGTGCCTTACAAACTTGGTGGAGTTTTTTGAGGAAGTGACAAAAACGGTTGATGAAGGAAGGGCCGTGGATGTCGTCTATATGGATTTCAGTAAGGCATTTGACAAAGTCCCACATGGCAGGTTGGTTAAGAAGGTTAAGGCTCATGGGATACAAGGAGAAGTGGCTAGATGGGTGGAGAACTGGCTTGGCCATAGGAGACAGAAGGTAGTGGTCGAAGGGTCTTTTTCCGGCTGGAGGTCTGTGACCAGTGGTGTTCCGCAGGGCTCTGTACTGGGACCTCTGCTATTTGTGATATATATAAATGATTTGGAAGAAGGTGTAACTGGTGTAATCAGCAAGTTTGCGGATGACACGAAGATGGCTGGACTTGCGGATAGCGAAGAGCATTGGGCAATACAGCAGGATATCGATAGGCTGGAAAATTGGGCGGAGAGGTGGCAGATGGAGTTTAATCCGGATAAATGCGAAGTGATGCATTTTGGAAGAAATAATGTAGGGAGGAGTTATACAATAAATGGCAGTCATCAGGAGTATAGAAACACAGAGGGACCTAGGTGTGCAAGTCCACAAATCCTTGAAGGTGGCAGCACAGGTGGAGAAGGTGGTGAAGAAGGCATATGGTATGCTTGCCTTTATAGGACGGGGTATAGAGTATAAAAGCTGGAGTCTGATGATGCAGCTGTATAGAATGCTGGTTAGGCCACATTTGGAGTACTGCGTCCAGTTCTGGTCGCCGCACTACCAGAAGGACGTGGAGGCATTGGAGAGAGTGCAGAGAAGGTTTACCAGGATGTTGCCTGGTATGGAGGGTCTTAGCTATGAGGAGAGATTGGGTAGACTGGGGTTGTTCTCCTTGGAAAGACGGAGAATGAGGGGAGATCTAATAGAGGTGTACAAGCTTATGAAGGGGATAGATAGGGTGAACGGTGGGAAGCTTTTTCCCAGATCAGAAGTGACATTCACGAGGGGTCACAGGCTCAAGGTGAGAGGGGCGAAGTATAACTCAGATATTAGAGGGATGTTTTTTACACAGAGGGTGGTGGGGGCCTGGAATGCGCTGCCAAGTAGGGTGGTGGAGGCAGGCACGCTGACATCGTTTAAGACTTACCTGGATAGTCACATGAGCAGCCTGGGAATGGAGGGATACAAACGATTGGTCTAGTTGGACCAAGGAGCGGCACAGGCTTGGAGGGCCGAAGGGCCTGTTTCCTGTGCTGTACTGTTCTTTGTTCTTTGTCGGCATCTGTCTTTCCTGGATTATAATGGTGACTATACTTCAAAAACATACTCGCAGAAAAGCACAAGCTTTCTGTGTTCTGGGTCTTTTTCAGTGTGTCTTTAGAAAGAAACTATTTTTTAATTCTTTCATCATGTGGGCGTGCCCCTCCCTAATTGCCTTTGAGAGGTATTTAAGTGCCAGCCACATCGCTGCTCACACATTGGCCAGACTGGGTACGGACAGCAGAGTTCCTTCTCGAAAGAACCAGGCGGGTTCTTTCTGACAATTATTTTAATTCCAGCTTTTTATTGGGTTCAAACTGTGCCATCTGCCATAGTGGGATTTGATCCTGGGTTCCCAGGGCATTAGCCCAGATGCCGGGATCCCAAGCCCAGTAACAATACCACTATGCCACTGTGTCTGGCTGAAATGCTCTTACCTGGTAACTGCAGGAATGATGTTCCATCAATGGATTTCAGTTTGTTACCACTCAGCGCTAGCTGGGTAAGTTTGGGTGTATGTTTGAAAATATCTTTTGGGAGCTTGCCAAAAGCGTTATTTCTCATGTGCAACTCCTGCAAACTGTTTAAACCTTCGAAACTGGCAGCACTGAAGGTGCTGAGCAAGTTGTTGTCCAAGATTAATATCTGCAGGCTGCGCAGTGGCAGGAAGGTTCCTGCAGGGATCTCAGTGATGCTGTTGTGATCCAGATTGAGGAAGTAGAGCTTGTTCAGGCCGCTGAAGGATCTGCTGGAGAGCTTCTGGATCTTGTTGAAAGCCAGGTCCAGGATCCTGAGGCCAGTCAGAGACTGGAAGACGTTGGCTGGCAGTGAGGTGATCGCATTCTGCGGCATGTCCAGGTCAGACAGGTTGTGAAGGCCGGAAAAGGCCCCGGCTTTGATGGAACTGAATCGGTTTTGGCCCAGCATCAGGAAGCGAAGTCTGGACAGGCCCTGAAAGGCCTTCCGAGGAAGCCTGGCCAGCTGGTTGCCATGGAGATTAACCAAGATCAGCTGGCTGGCACCAGAGAAAGTCTGGGGATGGATTGATCTGATGACATTGTGCTCAAAGTTGATGCTCTCAGTGTGGGACAATCCTTGCAGGAGTTTAGCGGGAAGGGTTTGCAGGAAGTTCTGACCTTTGAAAAAAGAACACATTGGCTCAGAGTGAGTATAATGTTCCGATAGTCCTGGGGAAGCAAGTGAGCTCCATTCACACAGCCACATAATACAAGGAGCATTGTCTGCTCCACACCACCTCCCCTCCCTATCCTACCTCCCAGACTGCCCTCCTCCACTCCACCTCCCCTCCCTATCCTACCTCCCAGACTGCCCTCCTCCACTCCACCTCCCCTCCCTATCCTACCTCCCAGACTCCCCTCCTCCACTCCTCCTCCCCTCCCTATCCAACCTCCCAGATTCCACTCCTCCTCCCCTCCCTATCCTACCTCCCAGACTCCCCTCCTCCACTCCATCTCCCCTCCCTATCCTACCTCCCAGATTCCCCTCCTCCACTCCACCTCCCCTCCGTATCCTACCTCCCAGATTCCCCTCCTCCACTCCACCTCCCCTCCCTATCCTACCTCCCAGATTCCCCTCCTCCACACCACCTCCCCTCCCTATCCTAACCCCCAGACTGCCCTCCTCCACTCCACCTCCCCTCCCTATCCTACCTCCCAGACTCCCCTCCTCCACTCCACCTCCCCCCCCTATCCTACCACCCAGATTCCCCTCCTCCACTCCACCTCCCCTCCCTATCATACCCCCCAGATTCCCCTCCTCCACTCCTCCTCCCCTCCCTATCCTACCTCCCAGATTCCCCTCCTCCACACCACCTCCCCTCCCTATCCTACCTCCCAGACTCCCCTCCTCCACTCCACCTTCCCTCCCTATCCTACCCCCCAGATTTGCCTCCTCCACTCTACCTCTCGTCACTATTCTACCTCCAAGATTCCCCTCCGCCTCCACTCCACCTCTCCTCACTATCCTGCCTCCCAGATTCCCCTCCTCCACTCCACCTCCCCTCCCTATCCTACCTCCCAGACTTCCCTCCTTCACTCCACCTACCCTCCATATCCTACCTCCCAGATTCCCCTCCTCCACTCCACCTCCCCTCCCTATCCTACCTCCAAGATTCCTCTCCTCCACTCCACCTCTCCTCGCTACCCTGCCACTCAGATCCACTCCTCCACTCCACCTCCCCTCCCTATCCTGCCTCTCAGATTCCGCTCCTCACTCCGGGATGGAGGTGTGTCTATCTCAGGGATGGGGGGGTGTCTATCACAGGTATGTGGGTGTGTCTATCTCAGGGTTGGGTGTGTGTCTATCTCAGGGATGGTGGTGTGTCTATCACAGGTATGTGGGTGTGTCTATCTCAGGGTTGGGTGTGTGTCTATCTCAGGGATGGTGGTGTGTCTATCACAGGTATGTGGGTGTGTCTATCTCAGGGTTGGAGGTGTGTCTATCTCAGGGTTGGGGGTGTCTCTATCTCAGGGATGGGGGTGTGTCTATCTCCGGGATGGAGGTGTGTCTATCTCAGGGATAGGGGGGTGTCTATCTCAGGGATGTGGGTGTCTCTATCTCCGGGATGGGGGTGTCTCTATCTCAGGGATGGAGGTGTGTCTATCTCAGGGATGGGGGTGTGTCTATCTCAGGGATGTGGGTGTGTCTATCACAGGGATGGAGGTGTCTCTGTCTCAGGGATGGAGGTGTCTCTGTCTCAGGGATGGAGGTGAGTCTATCTCAGTGTTGGGGCTGTGTCTATCTCAGGGATGTGGGTGTGTCTATCTCAGGGATGGGGGTGTGTCTATCTCAGGGATGGGGGTGTGTCTATCTCAGGGATGGAGGTGTGTCTATCTCAGGGATGGGGGTGTCTCTATCTCAGGGATGGAGGTGTGTCTATCTCGGGGTTGGGGATGTGTCTATCTCAGGGATGTGGGTGTGTCTATCTCAGGGATGGGGGTGTGTCAATCTCAGGGTTGGAGGTGTGTCTATCTCAGGGTTGGGGGTGTGTCTATCTCAGGGTTGGGGTGTGTCTATCTCAGGGATGGGGGTGTGTCTATCTCAGTGATGGGGGTGTCTCTATCTCAGGGATGGGGTGTGTCTATCTCAGTGATGGGGGTGTCTCTATCTCAGGGATGGGGGTGTGTCTATCTCAGGGATGGGGTGTGTCTATCTCAGGGTTGGGGTGTGTCTATCTCAGGGATGGGGGTGTGTCTATCTCAGCGATGGGGGTGTCTCTATCTCAGGGATGGGGGTGTGTCTATCTCAGGGTTGGAGGTGTGTCTATCTCAGGGTTGGGGGTGTCTCTATCTCAGGGATGGCGGTGTGTCTATCTCAGGGATGGAGGTGTCTCTATCTCAGGGATGGGGGTGTGTCTATCTCAGGGATGGGGTGTGTCTATCTCAGGGTTGGGGTGTGTCTATCTCAGGGATGGGGGTGTGTCTATCTCAGCGATGGGGGTGTCTCTATCTCAGGGATGGGGGTGTGTCTATCTCAGGGTTGGAGGTGTGTCTATCTCAGGGTTGGGGGTGTCTCTATCTCAGGGATGGCGGTGTGTCTATCTCAGGGATGGAGGTGTCTCTGTCTCAGGGATGGAGGTGTCTCAATCTCAGGGTTGGAGGTGTGTCTATCTCAGGGATGGGGGTGTGTCTATCTCAGGGATGGAGGTGTGTCTATCTCAGGGATGGGGGGGTGTCTATCTCAGGGATGTGGGTGTCTCTATCTCCGGGATGGGGGTGTCTCTATCTCAGGGATGGAGGTGTGTCTATCTCAGGGATGTGGGTGTGTCTATCTCAGGGATGGAGGTGTGTCTATCTCAGGGATGTGGGTGTGTCTATCTCAGGGATGTGGGTGTGTCTATCTCAGGGATGTGGGTGTGTCTATCTCAGGGATGGAGGTGTCTCTGTCTCAGGGACGGAGGTGTCTCTGTCTCAGGGATGGAGGTGAGTCTATCTCAGTGTTGGGGGTGTGTCTATCTCAGGGATGTGGGTGTGTCTATCTCAGGGATGTGGGTGTGTCTATCTCAGGGATGGAGGTGTCTCTGTCTCAGGGACGGAGGTGTCTCTGTCTCAGGGATGGAGGTGAGTCTATCTCAGTGTTGGGGCTGTGTCTATCTCAGGGATGTGGGTGTGTCTATCTCAGGGATGGGGGTGTGTCTATCTCAGGGATGGGGGTGTCTCTATCTCAGGGATGGAGGTGTGTCTATCTCGGGGTTGGGGATGTGTCTATCTCAGGGATGTGGGTGTGTCTATCTCAGGGATGGGGGTGTGTCAATCTCAGGGTTGGAGGTGTGTCTATCTCAGGGTTGGGGGTGTGTCTATCTCAGGGTTGGGGTGTGTCTATCTCAGGGATGGGGGTGTGTCTATCTCAGTGATGGGGGTGTCTCTATCTCAGGGATGGGGGTGTGTCTATCTCAGGGATGGGGTGTGTCTATCTCAGGGTTGGGGTGTGTCTATCTCAGGGATGGGGGTGTGTCTATCTCAGCGATGGGGGTGTGTCTATCTCAGGGTTGGAGGTGTGTCTATCTCAGGGTTGGGGTGTCTCTATCTCAGGGATGGCGGTGTGTCTATCTCAGGGATGGAGGTGTCTCTGTCTCAGGGATGGAGGTGTCTCAATCTCAGGGTTGGAGGTGTGTCTATCTCAGGGATGGGGGTGTGTCTATCTCAGGGATGGAGGTGTCTCTATCTCAGGGATGGGGGTGTCTCTATCTCAGGGATGAAAGTGTCTCTGTCTCAGGGATGGAGGTGTGTCTGTCTCAGGGATGGAGGTGTGTCTATCTCAGGGATGGGGGTGTGTCTATCTCAGTGATGGGGGTGTGTCTATCTCAGGGATGGAGGTGTGTCTATCTCAGGGATGGAGGTGTGTCTGTCTCAGGGATGGGGGTGTGTCTATCTCAGTGATGGGGGTGTCTCTATCTCAGGGATGTGGGTGTGTCTATCTCAGGGATGTGGGTGTGTCTATTTCAGGGATGGAGGTGTGTCTATCTCAGGGATGGGGGTGTCTCTATCTCAGGGATGGAGGTGTGTCTATCTCAGGGATGTGGGTGTGTCTATCTCAGGGATGTGGGTGTGTCTATCTCAGGGATGGAGGTGTGTCTATCTCAGTGATGTGGGTGTGTCTATCTCAGGGATGGAGGTGTGTCTATCTCAGGGATGTGGGTGTGTCTATCTCAGAGATGGGGATGTGTCTATCTCAGGGATGGAGGTGTCTCTATCTCAGGGTTGGGGGTGTGTCTATCTCAGGGATCGAGGTGTCTCTGTCTCAGGGATGGAGGTGTGTCTATCTCAGGGATGGAGGTGTGTCTATCACAGGGATGGGGGTGTATCTATCTCAGGGATGGGGGTGTGTCTATCACAGGGATGGAGGTGTGTCTATCACAGGGATGGGGGTGTGTCTATCTCAGGGATGGGGGTGTGTCTCTCTCAGGGATGGGGGTGTATCTATCTCAGGGTTGGAGGTGTGTCTATCTCAGGGATGGGGGTGTGTCTATCTCAGGGATGTGGGTGTGTCTATCTCAGAGATGGGGATGTGTCTATCTCAGGGATGGAGGTGTCTCTATCTCAGGGTTGGGGGTGTGTCAATCTCAGGGATCGAGGTGTCTCTGTCTCAGGGATGGAGGTGTGTCTATCTCAGGGATGGAGGTGTGTCTATCTCAGGGATGTGGGTGTGTCTATCTCAGGGATGGAAGTGTGTCTATCTCAGGGATGTGGGTGTGTCTATCTCAGGGATGGAGGTGTGTCTATCTCAGGGATGGGGGTGTGTCTATCTCAGGGATGTGGGTGTGTCTATCTCAGAGATGGGGATGTGTCTATCTCAGGGATGGAGGTGTCTCTATCTCAGGGATGGAGGTGTCTCTATCTCAGGGTTGGGGGTGTGTCTATCTCAGGGATCGAGGTGTCTCTGTCTCAGGGATGGAGGTGTGTCTATCTCAGGGATGGAGGTGTGTCTATCTCAGGGATGTGGGTGTGTCTATCTCAGGGATGGAGGTGTGTCTATCTCAGGGATGTGGGTGTGTCTATCTCAGGGATGGAGGTGTCTCTGTCTCAGGGATGTGGGTGTGTCTATCTCAGAGATGGGGATGTGTCTATCTCAGGGATGAGGGTGTGTCTATCTCAGGGTTGGGGGTGTCTCTATCTCAGGGATGGGGGTGTGTCTATCTCAGGGATGGGGGTGTGTCTATCTCAGGGATGGGGGTGTGTCTTTCTCAGGGATGGGGATGTGTCTATCTCAGGGATGGGGGGGTGTCTATCTCAGGGATGGGGGGGTGTCTATCTCAGGGATGGGGGTCTGTCTATCTCAGGGTTGGGGGTGTGTCTATCTCAGCGATGGGGTGTGTCTATCTCAGGGATGGGGATGTGTCTATCTCAGGGATGGGGATGTGTCTACCTCAGGGATGGAGGTGTCTCTGTCTCAGGGATGGAGGTGTCTCTGTCTCAGGGATGGAGGTGTCTCTGTCTCAGGGATGGGGGTGTCTCTTTCTCAGGGATGGGGGTGTGTCTATCTCAGGGATGGAGGTGTGTCTATCTCAGGGATGGGGGTGTCTCTGTCTCAGGGATGGGGGTGTGTCTATCTCAGGGATGGAGGTGTCTCTGTCTCAGGGTTGGGGGTGTGTCTATCTCAGTGATGGAGGTGTCTCTGTCTCAGGGATGGGGGTGTGTCTATCTCAGTGATGTGGGTGTGTCTATCTCAGGGATGGGGGTGTGTCTATCTCAGGGATGTGGGTGTGTCTATCTCAGAGATGGGGATGTGTCTATCTCAGGGATGGAGGTGTCTCTATCTCAGGGTTGGGGGTGTGTCTATCTCAGGGATCGAGGTGTCTCTGTCTCAGGGATGGAGGTGTGTCTATCTCAGGGATGGAGGTGTGTCTATCACAGGGATGGGGGTGTGTCTATCTCAGGGATGGGGGTGTGTCTATCACAGGGTTGGGGGTGTGTCTATCTCAGGGATGGGGGTGTGTCTATCTCAGCGATGGGGTGTGTCTATCTCAGGGATGGGGGTGTGTCTATCTCAGGGATGGGGATGTGTCTATCTCAGGGATGGGGGTGTGTCTATCTCAGGGATGGGGATGTGTCTATCTCAGGGATGGGGGTGTGTCTATCTCAGGGATGGGGATGTGTCTATCTCAGGGATGGGGATGTGTCTATCTCAGGGATGGAGGTGTCTCTGTCTCAGGGATGGAGGTGTCTCTGTCTCAGGGATGGAGGTGTCTCTGTCTCAGGGATGGGGGTGTCTCTTTCTCAGGGATGGGGGTGTGTCTATCTCAGGGATGGAGGTGTGTCTATCTCAGGGATGGGGGTGTCTCTATCTCAGGGATGGAGGTGTGTCTATCTCAGGGATGGGGGTGTCTCTGTCTCAGGGTTGGGGGTGTGTCTATCTCAGGGATGGAGGTGTCTCTGTCTCAGGGATGGGGGTGTGTCTATCTCAGGGATGGAGGTGTGTCTATCTCAGGGATGGGGGTGTCTCTATCTCAGGGATGGAGGTGTGTCTATCTCCGGGATGGAGGTGTCTCTATCTCAGGGATGGAGGTGTGTCTATCTCAGGGATGGAGGTGTCTCTGTCTCAGGGATGGAGGTGTGTCTATCTCCGGGATGGAGGTGTCTCTATCTCAGGGATGGAGGTGTGTCTATCTCAGGGATGGGGGTGTCTCTATCTCAGGGATGGAGGTGTGTCTATCTCCGGGATGGAGGTGTCTCTGTCTCAGGGATGGAGGTGTGTCTATCTCAGGGATGGGGGTGTCTCTATCTCAGGGATGGAGGTGTGTCTATCTCCGGGATGGAGGTGTCTCTATCTCAGGGATGGAGGTGTGTCTATCTCAGGGATGGAGGTGTCTCTATCTCAGGGATGGGGATGTGTCTATCTCAGGGTTGGGGGTGTGTCTATCACAGGGATGGGGGTGTGTCTATCTCAGGGATGGGGATGTGTCTATCTCAGGGATGGGGGTGTGTCTATCTCAGGGATGGAGGTGTCTCTGTCTCAGGGATGGGGGTGTGCCTATCTCAGGGATGGAGGTGTGTCTATCTCAGGGATGGGGGTGTCTCTATCTCAGGGATGGAGGTGTGTCTATCTCCGGGATGGAGGTGTCTCTATCTCAGGGATGGAGGTGTGTCTATCTCAGGGATGGGGGTGTCTCTATCTCAGGGATGGAGGTGTGTCTATCTCAGGGATGGAGGTGTGTCTATCTCAGGGATGGAGGTGTGTCTATCTCAGGGATGGGGGTGTGTCTATCTCAGGGATGGGGATGTGTCTATCTCAGGGATGGGGGTGTGTCTATCTCAGGGATGGGGATGTGTCTATCTCAGGGATGGGGGTGTGTCTATCTCAGGGATGGGGATGTGTCTATCTCAGGGATGGGGATGTGTCTATCTCAGGGATGGAGGTGTCTCTGTCTCAGGGATGGAGGTGTCTCTGTCTCAGGGATGGAGGTGTCTCTGTCTCAGGGATGGGGGTGTCTCTTTCTCAGGGATGGGGGTGTGTCTATCTCAGGGATGGAGGTGTGTCTATCTCAGGGATGGGGGTGTCTCTATCTCAGGGATGGAGGTGTGTCTATCTCAGGGATGGGGGTGTCTCTGTCTCAGGGTTGGGGATGTGTCTATCTCAGGGATGGAGGTGTGTCTATCTCAGGGTTGGGGGTGTGTCTATCTCAGGGATGGAGGTGTCTCTGTCTCAGGGATGGGGGTGTGTCTATCTCAGGGATGGAGGTGTGTCTATCTCAGGGATGGGGGTGTGTCTATCTCAGGGATGGAGGTGTGTCTATCTCAGGGATGGAGGTGTGTCTATCTCAGGGATGGGGGTGTCTCTATCTCAGGGATGGAGGTGTGTCTATCTCCGGGATGGAGGTGTCTCTATCTCAGGGATGGAGGTGTCTCTATCTCAGGGATGGAGGTGTCTCTGTCTCAGGGTTGGGTGTGTGTCTATCTCAGGGATGGAGGTGTGTCTATCTCAGGGATGGGGGTGTCTCTATCTCAGGGATGGAGGTGTGTCTATCTCAGGGATGGAGGTGTGTCTATCTCAGGGATGGAGGTGTGTCTATCTCCGGGATGGAGGTGTCTCTATCTCAGGGATGGGGGTGTGTCTATCTCAGGGATGGAGGTGTGTCTATCTCAGGGATGGGGGTGTCTCTGTCTCAGGGATGGAGGTGTGTCTATCTCAGGGATGGGGGTGTCTCTGTCTCAGGGATGGAGGTGTGTCTATCTCAGGGATGAGGGTGTGTCTATCTCAGGGATGGAGGTGTGTCTATCTCAGGGATGGGGGTTTGTCTATCTCAGGGATGAGGGTGTGTCTATCTCAGGGATGGAGGTGTGTCTATCTCAGGGATGGGGGTGTCTCTCTATCTCAGGGATGGGGGTGTGTCTATCTCAGGGATGGGTGTGTCTATCTCAGGGATGGGGGTGTCTCTATCTCAGGGATGGGGATGTGTCTATTTCAGGGATGGGGGGGTGTCTATCGCAGGGATGGGGAGGTGTCTATCTCAGGGATGGGGTGTGTCTATCTCAGGGTTGGGGGTGTGTCTATCTCAGCGATGGGGTGTGTCTATCTCAGGGATGGAGGTGTGTCTATCTCAGGGATGGGGGTGTCTCTATCTCAGGGATGGAGGTGTGTCTATCTCAGGGATGGAGGTGTGTCTATCTCAGGGATGGAGGTGTGTCTATCTCCGGGATGGAGGTGTCTCTATCTCAGGGATGGGGGTGTGTCTATCTCAGGGATGGAGGTGTGTCTATCTCAGGGATGGAGGTGTCTCTGTCTCAGGGATGAGGGTGTGTCTATCTCAGGGTTGGGGGTGTCTCTATCTCAGGGATGTGGGTGTGTCTATCTCAGGGATGGGGGTGTGTCTATCTCAGGGATGGGGGTGTGTCTTTCTCAGGGATGGGGATGTGTCTATCTCAGGGATGGGGGGGTGTCTATCTCAGGGATGGGGGGGTGTCTATCTCAGGGATGGGGGTGTGTCTATCTCAGGGTTGGGGGTGTGTCTATCTCAGCGATGGGGTGTGTCTATCTCAGGGATGGGGATGTGTCTATCTCAGGGATGGGGATGTGTCTACCTCAGGGATGGAGGTGTCTCTGTCTCAGGGATGGAGGTGTCTCTGTCTCAGGGATGGAGGTGTCTCTGTCTCAGGGATGGGGGTGTCTCTTTCTCAGGGATGGGGGTGTGTCTATCTCAGGGATGGAGGTGTGTCTATCTCAGGGATGGGGGTGTCTCTGTCTCAGGGATGGGGGTGTGTCTATCTCAGGGATGGAGGTGTCTCTGTCTCAGGGTTGGGGGTGTGTCTATCTCAGTGATGGAGGTGTCTCTGTCTCAGGGATGGGGGTGTGTCTATCTCAGGGATGGGGGTGTGTCTATCTCAGGGATGTGGGTGTGTCTATCTCAGAGATGGGGATGTGTCTATCTCAGGGATGGAGGTGTCTCTATCTCAGGGATGGAGGTGTCTCTGTCTCAGGGATGGAGGTGTCTCTGTCTCAGGGATGGGGGTGTCTCTTTCTCAGGGATGGGGGTGTGTCTATCTCAGGGATGGAGGTGTGTCTATCTCAGGGATGGGGGTGTCTCTGTCTCAGGGATGGGGGTGTGTCTATCTCAGGGATGGAGGTGTCTCTGTCTCAGGGTTGGGGGTGTGTCTATCTCAGTGATGGAGGTGTCTCTGTCTCAGGGATGGGGGTGTGTCTATCTCAGGGATGGGGGTGTGTCTATCTCAGGGATGTGGGTGTGTCTATCTCAGAGATGGGGATGTGTCTATCTCAGGGATGGAGGTGTCTCTATCTCAGGGTTGGGGGTGTGTCTATCTCAGGGATCGAGGTGTCTCTGTCTCAGGGATGGAGGTGTGTCTATCTCAGGGATGGAGGTGTGTCTATCACAGGGATGGGGGTGTGTCTATCTCAGGGATGGGGGTGTGTCTATCACAGGGTTGGGGGTGTGTCTATCTCAGGGATGGGGGTGTGTCTATCTCAGCGATGGGGTGTGTCTATCTCAGGGATGGGGGTGTGTCTATCTCAGGGATGGGGATGTGTCTATCTCAGGGATGGGGGTGTGTCTATCTCAGGGATGGGGATGTGTCTATCTCAGGGATGGGGGTGTGTCTATCTCAGGGATGGGGATGTGTCTATCTCAGGGATGGGGATGTGTCTATCTCAGGGATGGAGGTGTCTCTGTCTCAGGGATGGAGGTGTCTCTGTCTCAGGGATGGAGGTGTCTCTGTCTCAGGGATGGGGGTGTCTCTTTCTCAGGGATGGGGGTGTGTCTATCTCAGGGATGGAGGTGTGTCTATCTCAGGGATGGGGGTGTCTCTATCTCAGGGATGGAGGTGTGTCTATCTCAGGGATGGGGGTGTCTCTGTCTCAGGGTTGGGGGTGTGTCTATCTCAGGGATGGAGGTGTGTCTATCTCAGGGATGGGGGTGTCTCTATCTCAGGGATGGAGGTGTGTCTATCTCCGGGATGGAGGTGTCTCTATCTCAGGGATGGAGGTGTCTCTATCTCAGGGATGGAGGTGTCTCTGTCTCAGGGTTGGGTGTGTGTCTATCTCAGGGATGGAGGTGTGTCTATCACAGGGATGGGGGTGTGTCTATCTCAGGGATGGGGATGTGTCTATCTCAGGGATGGGGGTGTGTCTATCTCAGGGATGGAGGTGTCTCTGTCTCAGGGATGGGGATGTGTCTATCTCAGGGATGGAGGTGTGTCTATCTCAGGGATGGGGGTGTCTCTATCTCAGGGATGGAGGTGTGTCTATCTCCGGGATGGAGGTGTCTCTATCTCAGGGATGGAGGTGTGTCTATCTCAGGGATGGGGGTGTCTCTATCTCAGGGATGGAGGTGTGTCTATCTCAGGGATGGAGGTGTGTCTATCTCAGGGATGGAGGTGTGTCTATCTCAGGGATGGGGGTGTGTCTATCTCAGGGATGGGGATGTGTCTATCTCAGGGATGGGGATGTGTCTATCTCAGGGATGGAGGTGTCTCTGTCTCAGGGATGGAGGTGTCTCTGTCTCAGGGATGGAGGTGTCTCTGTCTCAGGGATGGGGGTGTCTCTTTCTCAGGGATGGGGGTGTGTCTATCTCAGGGATGGGGGTGTGTCTATCTCAGGGATGGGGGTGTCTCTATCTCAGGGATGGAGGTGTGTCTATCTCAGGGATGGGGGTGTCTCTGTCTCAGGGTTGGGGATGTGTCTATCTCAGGGATGGAGGTGTGTCTATCTCAGGGTTGGGGGTGTGTCTATCTCAGGGATGGAGGTGTCTCTGTCTCAGGGATGGGGGTGTGTCTATCTCAGGGATGGAGGTGTGTCTATCTCAGGGATGGGGGTGTGTCTATCTCAGGGATGGAGGTGTGTCTATCTCAGGGATGGGGGTGTCTCTATCTCAGGGATGGAGGTGTGTCTATCTCCGGGATGGAGGTGTCTCTATCTCAGGGATGGAGGTGTCTCTATCTCAGGGATGGAGGTGTCTCTGTCTCAGGGTTGGGTGTGTGTCTATCTCAGGGATGGAGGTGTGTCTATCTCAGGGATGGGGGTGTCTCTATCTCAGGGATGGAGGTGTGTCTATCTCAGGGATGGAGGTGTGTCTATCTCAGGGATGGAGGTGTGTCTATCTCCGGGATGGAGGTGTCTCTATCTCAGGGATGGGGGTGTGTCTATCTCAGGGATGGAGGTGTGTCTATCTCAGGGATGGGGGTGTCTCTGTCTCAGGGATGGAGGTGTGTCTATCTCAGGGATGGGGGTGTCTCTGTCTCAGGGATGGAGGTGTGTCTATCTCAGGGATGAGGGTGTGTCTATCTCAGGGATGGAGGTGTGTCTCTCTCAGGGATGGGGGTGTGTCTATCTCAGGGATGGAGGTGTGTCTATCTCAGGGATGGGGGTTTGTCTATCTCAGGGATGAGGGTGTGTCTATCTCAGGGATGGAGGTGTGTCTATCTCAGGGATGGGGGTGTCTCTCTATCTCAGGGATGGGGGTGTGTCTATCTCAGGGATGGGTGTGTCTATCTCAGGGATGGGGGTGTCTCTATCTCAGGGATGGGGATGTGTCTATTTCAGGGATGGGGGGGTGTCTATCGCAGGGATGGGGAGGTGTCTATCTCAGGGATGGGGTGTGTCTATCTCAGGGTTGGGGGTGTGTCTATCTCAGCGATGGGGTGTGTCTATCTCAGGGATGGAGGTGTCTCTATCTCAGGGTTGGAGGTGTCTCTATCTCAGGGATGTGAGTGTGTCTATCTCAGGGATGTGAGTGTGTCTATCTCAGGGATGGGGGGGTGTCTATCTCAGGGATGGGGATGTGTCTATCTCAGGGCATCGGTTCACAGAGTTCTGTATGGGTTCTGTGTTCATCCACAACATTGCTGCTGAAGGGGAGACCCACAGCACCAGGTTAAAGTCCAACTGGTTTATTTGGGAGCAAATACCATAAGCTTTCGGAGCGCTGCTCCTTGGTCAGAATGGGGAGACCAACAGACCCTGCAGTTCAGCCAAGTCATGATGTGGACTCACCTGAAGAAGGGGCTTAGAGCTCCGAAAGCTTGTGTGGCTTTTGCTACCAAATAAACCTGTTGGACTTTAACCTGGTGTTGTTAAACTTCTTACTGTGTTCAGCCAAGTCCCCAGAGTGCCGAGAACAACACCAGCATTAATGTGAGCCTTTCACAAAGAGTGAATGTAAAATACTGCCCACAATAAAAGCACTGTCCCTAAATCCCCTGTCACCACGAGGTGTCCCAGTCCCTCTCATTTCCTGAACCATCTGGTCTCAGTAAATCACAGTGATGTTCATGTTAATGAAGTGGCAGCTGCATGTGTGAAATATTTACAAGTGAAAGTTAATGTTGAAAAACACCCGTGCCGTTTCTGTGTTCAGAAATATAACGTTAATGGCAGTGGAAAGCTGCAGTGCTGACACACAGGCTCCCTGTCAGAGCCTAACACATAACTCCAGCAGTGTGAGGTCACGGCAGCTTCATCAGTGAAACACTTCACAGGGCCATTAAATCACACACGCACACCGCTGGCACTTTTTAATGACCATCATGTGGCAAAAGGCAAAGGAGAGAATGCAGTAGTTCCGTTTGGAGATTGTGACAAACTCCAATCCTCTGTGAAATCTGTATCCAGTGGGAGGAGGGTCAGGAACCATCTGTATATCGCACAAGAAACAATACTTTTCACTCGACACTGATACAGGTAACAAAAGCAAACCAAATCAGCGGATACAAGTTAAAGCAATCGGCAAAAGAGGGAGATGGGAGAGGTGGGCAGATTGATTTCACACAGTGAGTGGCTGTGATTTGGAATTGACTGCCCGGGAGGGAGCTGGGAGGAGATTCAGCAGTCACATTCAATAGGGAATGGGGTAAATAACTGAAGGGGAAATAGATGCAAGTTAACAGGAAAGGAGAAGAGGAAGTGAAACAAATTGGATTGCTTTTACAACGAGCTGGAACAGACACGATGGGCCAAATGGCCACCTTCTGTGCACAATTGGGAATGTTTCTGGTAGGTCACACAATCGATGAATCATGAATAAGGCCCATTGTGCTGCTCCAAGACACATGAACCTGGTGCAGCCCAGCCACTGTCCGGCCGTCAGTCACCCAAACCGTGTGTGGCAGCACTTACCCATCCGCAGAACCCAGGAATCCTCAGGCAGCTTTGCTGGCATTGTCTTCAGGCCCTGTCGATAACAGTCCACCTCCGTGCGATTGATAGGAGGCTTCCGGCTACAGCTACACTCCTTAGGGCATCGCCCTGTTCCTGCCTGACACACACACACTGTTACCCACAGCAGGCACTGCAGGAAAACCATTCTCCGATCAGACTGAATGAGATAAAGAAAGCACAGCAGTTAGCGTGTTTATTTCACTTTCAGGAAGGTACGTATCTGACTCACCACCGTCAGTGGTGGTGGAGGCAAACTCAATAGGGTCTTTTAAGAGACTCCTGGATCAGTACATGGGACTTAACAGGATGGAGGGTTAGAGGTAGGCCTAAAAGGTAGGGATATGTTCGGCACAAGTTGTGGGGCTGAAGGGCCTGTTTTGTGCTGTAGTTTTTCTATGTTTCTATAATGCAGCTCTCCCTCTGTATTACACGAGTGTCTCAGTCAGTGCAGCACTCCCTCTGTATTACACTAGTGTCTCAGCCAGTGCAGCACTCCCTCTGTATTACACTAGTCTCCCTGCCAGTGCAGCACTCTCTCTGTATTACACTAGTGTCTCAGTCAGTGCAGCACTCCCTCTGTATTACACTAGTGTCTCAGTCAGTGCAGCACTCCCTCTGTATTACACTAGTGTCTCAGTCAGTGCAGCACTCCCTCTGTATTACACTAGTGTCTCAGCCAGTGCAGCACTCCCTCTGTATTACACTAGTCTCCCTGCCAGTGCAGCACTCTCTCTGTATTACACTAGTGTCTCAGTCAGTGCAGCACTCCCTCTGTATTACACTGTTGTCTCTGCCAGTGCAGCACTCCCTCTGTATTACACTAGTGTCTCAGTCAGTGCAGCACTCCCTCTGTATTACACTAGTGTCTCAGTCAGTGCAGCACTCCCTCTGTATTACACTAGTGTCTCAGTCAGTGCAGCACTCCCTCTGTATTACACTAGTCTCTCTGCCAGTGCAGCACTCTCTCTGTATTACACTAGTGTCTCAGTCAGTGCAGCACTCCCTCTGTATTACACTAGTCTCCCTGCCAGTGCAGCACTCTCTCTGTATTACACTAGTGTCTCAGTCAGTGCAGCACTCCCTCTGTATTACACTAGTGTCTCAGTCAGTGCAGCACTCCCTCTGTATTACACTAGTCTCTCTGCCAGTGCAGCACTCTCTCTGTATTACACTAGTGTCTCAGTCAGTGCAGCACTCCCTCTGTATTACACTAGTCTCTCTGCCAGTGCAGCACTCTCTCTGTATTACACTAGTGTCTCAGTCAGTGCAGCACTCCCTCTGTATTACACTAGTGTCTCTGCCAGTGCAGCACTCCCTCTGTATTACACTAGTGTCTCAGTCAGTGCAGCACTCCCTCTGTATTACACTAGCGTCTCTGCCAGTGCAGCACTCCCTCTGTATTACACTAGTCTCTCTGCCAGTGCAGCACTCCCCCTATATTACACTAGTCTCTCTGCCAGTGCAGCACACCCTCTATATTACACTAGTCTCTCTGCCAGTGCAGCACTCCCTCTGTATTACACTAGTCTCTCAGCCAGTGCAGCACTCCCTCTGTATTACACTAGTCTCTCAGCCAGTGCAGCACTCCCTCTGTATTACACTAGTCTCTCAGCCAGTGCAGCACTCCCTCTGTATTACACTAGTCTCTCTGCCAGTGCAGCACTCTCTCTGTATTACACTAGTGTCTCAGTCAGTGCAGCACTCCCTCTGTATTACACTAGTCTCTCTGACAGTGCAGCACTCTCTCTGTATTACACTAGTGTCTCAGTCAGTGCAGCACTCCCTCTGTATTACACTAGTGTCTCAGTCAGTGCAGCACTCCCTCTGTATTACACTAGTCTCTCTGCCAGTGCAGCACTCTCTCTGTATTACACTAGTGTCTCAGTCAGTGCAGCACTCCCTCTGTATTACACTAGTCTCTCTGCCAGTGCAGCACTCCCTCTGTATTACACTAGTGTCTCAGTCAGTGCAGCACTCCCTCTGTATTACACTAGTGTCTCAGTCAGTGCAGCACTCTCTCTGTATTACACTAGTGTCTCAGTCAGTGCAGCACTCCCTCTGTATTACACTAGCGTCTCTGCCAGTGCAGCACTCCCTCTGTATTACACTAGCGTCTCTGCCAGTGCAGCACTCCCTCTGTATTACACTAGCGTCTCTGCCAGTGCAGCACTCCCTCTGTATTACACTAGTGTCTCAGCCAGTGCAGCACTCCCTCTGTATTACACTAGTGTCTCAGCCAGTGCAGCACTCCCTCTGTATTACACTAGTGTCTCAGTCAGTGCAGCACTCTCTCTGTATTACACTAGTGTCTCAGTCAGTGCAGCACTCCCTCTGTATTACACTAGCGTCTCTGCCAGTGCAGCACTCCCCCTATATTACACTAGTCTCTCTGCCAGTGCAGCACACCCTCTATATTACACTAGTCTCTCTGCCAGTGCAGCACTCCCTCTATATTACACCAGTCTCTCTGCCAGTGCAGCACTCCCTCTGTATTACACTAGCGTCTCTGCCAGTGCAGCACTCCCTCTGTATTACACTAGCGTCTCTGCCAGTGCAGCACTCCCTCTGTATTACACCAGTGTCTCCGCCAGTGCAGCACTGCCTCTGTATCACACTAGTGTCTCTGCCAGTGCAGCACTCCCTCTGTATTACCCTGGTGTCTCTGCCAGTGTAGCACTCCCTCTGTATTACACTGGTGTCTCATCCAGTGCAGTCCTCCCTCTGTATTACACTGTTATCTCAGCCAGTGCAGCACTCCCTCTGTATTACACCAGTGTCTCAGTCAGTGCAGCACTCCCTCTGTATCACACTAGTGTCTCTGCCAGTGCAGCACTCCCTCTGTATTACCCTGGTGTCTCTGCCAGTGTAGCACTCCCTCTGTATTACACTGGTGTCTCATCCAGTGCAGTCCTCCCTCTGTATTACACTGTTATCTCAGCCAGTGCAGCACTCCCTCTATGTTACACAAGTCTCTCTGCCAGTGCAGCACTCCCTCTGTATTACACTAGTCTCTCAGCCAGTGCAGCACTCCCTCTGTATTACACTAGTGTCTCAGTCAGTGCAGCACTCCCTCTGTATTACACTAGTGTCTCAGCCAGTGCAGCACTCCCTCTGTATTACACTGGTGTCTCAGCCAGTGCAGCACTCCCTCTGTATTACACTAGTCTCTCAGCCAGTGCAGCACTCCCTCTGTATTACACTAGTCTCTCTGCCAGTGCAGCACTCTCTCTGTATTACACTAGTGTCTCAGTCAGTGCAGCACTCCCTCTGTATTACACTAGTCTCTCTGCCAGTGCAGCACTCTCTCTGTATTACACTAGTGTCTCAGTCAGTGCAGCACTCCCTCTGTATTACACTAGCGTCTCTGCCAGTGCAGCACTCCCTCTGTATTACACTAGTCTCTCTGCCAGTGCAGCACTCCCCCTATATGACACTAGTCTCTCTGCCAGTGCAGCACACCCTCTATATTACACTAGTCTCTCTGCCAGTGCAGCACTCCCTCTATATTACACCAGACTCTCTGCCAGTGCAGCACTCCCTCTGTATTACACTAGCGTCTCTGCCAGTGCAGCACTCCCTCTGTATTACACCAGTGTCTCCGCCAGTGCAGCACTGCCTCTGTATCACACTAGTGTCTCTGCCAGTGCAGCACTCCCTCTGTATTACCCTGGTGTCTCTGCCAGTGTAGCACTCCCTCTGTATTACACTGGTGTCTCATCCAGTGCAATCCTCCCTCTGTATTACACTGTTATCTCAGCCAGTGCAGCACTCCCTCTGTATTACACCAGTGTCTCAGTCAGTGCAGCACTTCCTCTGTATCACACTAGTGTCTCTGCCAGTGCAGCACTCCCTCTGTATTACCCTGGTGTCTCTGCCAGTGTAGCACTCCCTCTGTATTACACTGGTGTCTCATCCAGTGCAGTCCTCCCTCTGTATTACACTGTTATCTCAGCCAGTGCAGCACTCCCTCTGTATTACACTAGTGTCTCAGCCAGTGCAGTGCTCCCGCTGTATTACACTGTTGTCTCAGCCACTGCGGCACTCCCTCTGTATTGCACCAGAGTCTCTGCCAGTGCAACACTCCCTCTAAATTACACTGATGTCTCAGCCAGTGCTGCACTCCCTCTGTATTACCCTGGTGTCTCTGCCAGTGCAGCACTCCCTCTGTATTACACTGGTGTCTCATCCAGTGCAGTGCTCCCTCTGTATTACACTGTTATCTCAGCCAGTGCAGCACTCCCTCTGTATTACACTGGTGTCTCAGCCAGTGCAATCCTCCCTCTGTATTACACTTTTGTCTCAGTCAGTGCAGCACTCCCTCTATGTTACACAAGTCTCTCTGCCAGTGCAGCACTCCCTCTGTATTACACTAGTCTCTCAGCCAGTGCAGCACTCCCTCTGTATTACACTAGTGTCTCAGTCAGTGCAGCACTCCCTCTGTATTACACTAGTGTCTCAGCCAGTGCAGCACTCCCTCTGTATTACCCTGGTGTCTCAGCCAGTGCAGCACTCCCTCTGTATTACACTGGTGTCTCAGCCAGTGCAGCACTCCCTCTGTATTACACAAGTGTCTCAGCCAGTGCAGCACTCCCTCTATATTACACAAGTCTCTCTGCCAGTGCAGCACTCCCTCTGTATTACACTAGTGTCTCAGTCAGTGCAGCACTCCCTCTGTATTACACTAGTGTCTCAGCCAGTGCAGCACTCCCTCTGTATTACACTAGTGTCCCTGACAGTGCAGCACTCCCTCTATATTACACTAGTCTCTCTGCCAGTGCAGCACTCCCTCTGTATTACACTAGTGTCTCAGCCAGTGCAGCACTCCCTCTGTATTACACTAGTGTCTCAGCCAGTGCAGCACTCCCTCTGTATTACACTAGTGTCCCTGACAGTGCAGCACTCCCTCTGTATTACACTAGTGTCTCAGCCAGTGCAGCACTCCCTCTGTATTACACTAGTGTCCCTGACAGTGCAGCACTCCCTCTGTATTACACTAGTGTCTCAGCCAGTGCAGCACTCCCTCTGTATTACACTAGTCTCTCTGCCAGTGCAGCACTCCCTCTGTATTACACTAGTGTCTCAGCCAGTGCAGCACTCCCTCTGTATTACACTAGTGTCTCAGCCAGTGCAGCACTCTCTCTGTATTACACTAGTGTCTCAGCCAGTGCAGCACTCCCTCTGTATTACACTAGTGTCCCTGACAGTGCAGCACTCCCTCTATATTACACTAGTCTCTCTGCCAGTGCAGCACTCCCTCTGTATTACACTAGTGTCTCAGCCAGTGCAGCACTCCCTCTGTATTACACTAGTGTCCCTGACAGTGCAGCACTCCCTCTATATTACACTAGTCTCTCTGCCAGTGCAGCACTCCCTCTGTATTACACTAGTGTCTCAGTCAGTGCAGCACTCCCTCTGTATTACACTAGTGTCCCTGACAGTGCAGCACTCCCTCTGTATTACACGAGTGTCTCTGCCAGTGCAGCACTCCCTCTATATTACACTAGTCTCTCTGCCAGTGCAGCACTCCCTCTGTATTACACTAGTGTCTCAGTCAGTGCAGCACTCCCTCTGTATTACACTAGTGTCTCAGTCAGTGCAGCACTCCCTCTGTATTACACTAGTGTCTCAGTCAGTGCAGCACTCCCTCTGTATTACACTAGTGTCTCAGTCAGTGCAGCACTCCCTCTGTATTACACTAGTGTCTCAGTCAGTGCAGCACTCCCTCTGTATTACACTAGTGTCTCAGCCAGTGCAGCACTCCCTCTGTATTACACTCGTGTCTCAGTCAGTGCAGCACTCCCTCTGTATTACACTAGTGTCTCAGTCAGTGCAGCACTCCCTCTGTATTACACTAGTGTCTCTGACAGTGCCGCACTCCCTCTGTATTACACTCGTGTCTCAACCAGTGCAGCACTCCCTCTGTATTACACAAGTGTTTCAGTCAGTGCAGCACTCCATCTTTTTTACAGCAGTCTCTCTGCCAGTGCAGCACTCCCTCTGTATTACACTGGTGTCTCCGGCAGTGCAGCACTCCCTCTGTATTACACTAGTGTCTCTGACAGTGCCGCACTCCCTCTGTATTACACTCGTGTCTCAACCAGTGCAGCACTCCCTCTGTATTACACAAGTGTTTCAGTCAGTGCAGCACTCCCTCTGTATTACACTAGTGTCTCTGCCAGTGCTGCGCTCCCTCTGTATTACCCTGGTGTCTCTGCCAGTGCAGCACTCCCTCTGTATTTCACTGATGTCTCATCCAGTGCAGTCCTCCCTCTGTATTATACTGTTATCTCAGCCAGTGCAGCACTCCCGCTGTATTACACTGTTGTCTCAGCCATTGCGGCACTCCCTCTGTATTGCACCAGAGTCTCTGCCAGTGCAGCACTGCCTCTAAATTACACTGATGTCTCAGCCAGTGCTGCACTCCCTCTGTATTACACAAGTGTCTCTGCCAGTGCAGCACTCCCTCTGTATTACCCTGGTGTCTCTGCCAGTGCAGCACTCCCTCTGTATTACACTGGTCTCTCATCCAGTGCAGTGCTCCCTCTGTATTACACTGTTATCTCAGCCAGTGCAGCACTCTCTCTGTATTACACTAGTGTCTCAGTCAGTGCAGCACTCCCTCTGTATTACACTAGTGTCTCAGTCAGTGCAGCACTCCCTCTGTATTACACTAGTCTCTCTGCCAGTGCAGCACTCCCTCTGTATTACACTGGTCTCTCATCCAGTGCAGTGCTCCCTCTGTATTACACTGTTATCTCAGCCAGTGCAGCACTCTCTCTGTATTACACTAGTGTCTCAGTCAGTGCAGCACTCCCTCTGTATTACACTAGTGTCTCAGTCAGTGCAGCACTCCCTCTATATTACACTAGTCTCTCTGCCAGTGCAGCACTCTCTCTGTATTACACTAGTGTCTCAGTCAGTGCAGCACTCCCTCTGTATTACACTAGCGTCTCTGCCAGTGCAGCACTCCCTCTGTATTACACTAGTCTCTCTGCCAGTGCAGCACTCCCCCTATATTACACTAGTCTCTCTGCCAGTGCAGCACACCCTCTATATTACACTAGTCTCTCTGCCAGTGCAGCACTCCCTCTATATTACACCAGTCTCTCTGCCAGTGCAGCACTCCCTCTGTATTACACTAGCGTCTCTGCCAGTGCAGCACTCCCTCTGTATTACACCAGTGTCTCCGCCAGTGCAGCACTGCCTCTGTATCACACTAGTGTCTCTGCCAGTGCAGCACTCCCTCTGTATTACCCTGGTGTCTCTGCCAGTGTAGCACTCCCTCTGTATTACACTGGTGTCTCATCCAGTGCAGTCCTCCCTCTGTATTACACTGTTATCTCAGCCAGTGCAGCACTCCCTCTGTATTACACTGGTGTCACAGCCAGTGCAGTGCTCCCTCTGTATTACACTGGTGTCACAGCCAGTGCAGTGCTCCCTCTGTATTACACTGGTGTCACAGCCAGTGCAGTGCTCCCTCTGTATTACACTGGTGTCACAGCCAGTGCAGCACTCCCTCTGTATTACACTGGTGTCACAGCCAGTGCAGTGCTCCCTCTGTATTACACTGTTGTCTCAGCCAGTGCGGCACTCCCTCTGTATTGCACCAGAGTCTCTGCCAGTGCAGCACTCCCTCTGTATTGCACCAGAGTCTCTGCCAGTGCAACACTCCCTCTAAATTACACTGTTGTCTCAGCCAGCGCTGCACTCCCTCTGTATTACACAAGTGTCTCTGCCAGTGCAGCACTCCCTCTGTATTACACTAGCGTCTCAGTCAGTGCAGCACTCCCTCTGTATTACACTACTGTCTCAGCCAGTGCAGCACTCCCTCTGTATTACACTAGTGTCTCAGCCGGTGCAGCACTCCCTCTGTATTACACTAGTGTCCCTGACAGTGCAGCACTCCCTCTATATTACACTAGTCTATCTGCCAGTGCAGCACTCCCTCTGTATTACACTAGTCTATCTGCCAGTGCAGCAGTCCCTCTGTATTACACTAGTGTCTCAGCCAGTGCAGCACTCCCTCTGTATTACACTAGTCTATCTGCCAGTGCAGCAGTCCCTCTGTATTACACTAGTGTCTCAGCCAGTGCAGCACTCCCTCTGTATTACACTAGTGTCCCTGACAGTGCAGCACTCCCTCTATATTACACTAGTCTCTCTGCCAGTGCAGCACTCCCTCTGTATTACACTAGTGTCTCAGCCAGTGCAGCACTCCCTCTGTATTACACTCGTGTCTCAGTCAGTGCAGCACTCCCTCTGTATTACACTAGTGTCTCTGACAGTGCCGCACTCCCTCTGTATTACACTAGTGTCTCAACCAGTGCATTACTCGCTGTGTATTACACTCGTGTCTCAACCAGTGCAGCACTCCCTCTGTATTACACTAGTGTCTCAGCCAGTGCAGCACTCCCTCTGTATTACACTAGTGTCTCAGTCAGTGCAGCACTCCCTCTGTATTACACTAGTGTCTCAGTCAGTGCCGCACTCCCTCTGTATTACACTAGTGTCTCAACCAGTGCATTACTCGCTGTGTATTACACTAGTGTCTCAACCAGTGCAGCACTCCCTCTGTATTACACTAGTGTCTCAGCCAGTGCAGCACTCCCTCTGTATTACACTCGTGTCTCAACCAGTGCAGCACTCCCTCTGTATTACACTAGTGTCTCAGCCAGTGCAGCACTCCCTCTGTATTACACTAGTGTCTCAGCCAGTGCAGCACTCCCTCTGTATTACACTAGTGTCTCAGCCAGTGCGGCACTCCCTCTGTATTGAACCAGAGTCTCTGCCAGTGCAGCACTGCCTCTAAATTACACTGATGTCTCAGCCAGTGCTGCACTCCCTCTGTATTACACAAGTGTCTCTGCCAGTGCAGCACTCCCTCTGTATTACCCTGGTGTCTCTGCCAGTGCAGCACTCCCTCTGTATTACCCTGGTGTCTCTGCCAGTGCAGCACTCCCTCTGTATTACACTGGTGTCTCTGCCAGTGCTGCACTCCCTCTGTATTACCCTGGTGTCTCTGCCAGTGCAGCACTCCCTCTGTATTACACTGGTGTCTCATCCAGTGCAGTGCTCCCTCTGTATTACACTGTTATCTGAGCCAGTGCAGCACTCCCTCTGTATTACCCTGGTGTCTCTGCCAGTGCAGCACTCCCTCTGTATTACCCTGGTGTCTCTGCCAGTGCAGCACTCCCTCTGTATTACCCTGGTGTCTCTGCCAGTGCTGCACTCCCTCTGTATTACCCTGGTGTCTCTGCCAGTGCAGCACTCCCTCTGTATTACACTGGTGTCTCATCCAGTACAGTGCTCCCTCTGTATTACACTGTTATCTCAGCCAGTGCAGCACTCCCTCTGTATTAGACTGGTGTCTCAGCCAGTGCAGTGCTCCCTCTGTATTACACTGTTGTCTCAGCCAGTGCGGCACTCCCTCTGTATTGCACCAGAGTCTCTGCCAGTGCAACACTCCCTCTAAATTACACTGATGTCTCAGCCAGTGCTACACTCCCTCTGTATTACACGAGTGTCTCTGCCAGTGCCGCACTCCCTCTGTATGACACTAGGGGCTCAAACAATGCAGCACTCCCTCTGTATTACACTAGTCTCTCTGACAGTTCAGCACTCCCTCTGTATTACACTAGTGTCTCTGCCAGTGCCGCACTCGCTCTGTATTACACTGGTGTCTCCGCCGGTGCAGCACTCCCTCTGTATGACAATAGGGTCTCAAACAGTGCAGCACTCCCCCTTTATTACACTAGTCACTCCGACAGTGCTGCACTCCATCTGTATTACACTCGTCTCTCTGCCAGTGCTGCACTCCATCTGTATTACACTCGTCTCTCTGCCAGTGCTGCACTCCATCTGTATTACACTCGTCTCTCTGCCAGTGCTGCACTCCATCTGTATTACACTCGTCTCTCTGTCAGTGCAGCACTCCCTCTGTATTCCACTGACGTCTCAGCCAGTGCAGCACTCCCTCTGTATTACACCAGTCTCTCTGCCAGTGCAGCACTCCCTCTGTATTACACTAGTGTCTCAGCCAGTGCAGCACTCCCTCTGTATTACACCAGTCTCTCTGCCAGTGCAGCACTCCCTCTATATTACACCAGTGTCTCTGCCAGTGCAGCACTCCCTCTGTATTACACTAGTGTCTCAGCCAGTGCAGCACTCCCTCTATATTACACTAGTGTCTCAGCCAGTGCAGCACTCCCTCTGTATTACACCAGTCTCTCTGCCAGTGCAGCACTCCCTCTATATTACACTAGTGTCTCAGCCAGTGCAGCACTCCCTCTGTATTACACCAGTCTCTCTGCCAGTGCAGCACTCCCTCTATATTACACTAGTGTCTCAGCCAGTGCAGCACTCCCTCTATATTACACTAGTGTCTCAGCCAGTGCAGCACTCCCTCTGTATTACACCAGTCTCTCTGCCAGTGCAGCACTCCCTCTATATTACACTAGTGTCTCAGCCAGTGCAGCACTCCCTCTATATTACACCAGTGTCTCTGCCAGTGCAGCACTCCCTCTGTATTACACTAGTGTCTCAGCCAGTGCAGCACTCCCTCTATATTACACCAGTCTCTCTGCCAGTGCAGCACTCCCTCTGTATTACACTTGCGTCTCTGCCAGTGCAGCACTCCCTCTGTATTACACTAGTGTCTCAGCCAGTACAGCACTCCCTCTATATTACACCAGTCTCTCTGCCAGTGCAGCACTCCCTCTGTGTTACACTCGTGTCTCAGTCAGTGCAGCACTCCCTCTGTATTACACAAGTGTCTCAGTCAGTGCAGCACTCCCTCTGTATCACACTAGTGTCTCAACCAGTGCAGCATTCCCTCTGCATTACACTGGTGTCTCATCCAGTGCAGTGCTCCCTCTGTATTACACTGTTATCTCAGCCAGTGCAGCACTCCCTCTGTATTACACTGGTGTATCAGCCAGTGCAGTGCTCCCTCAGTATTACACTGTTGTCTCAGCCAGTGCGGCACTCCCTCTGTATTGCACCAGAGTCTCTGCCAGTGCAGCACTGCCTCTAAATTACACTGATGTCTCAGCCAGTGCTGCGCTCCCTCTGTATTACACTAGTGCCTCTGCCAGTGCAGCACTCCCTCTGTATTGCCCTGCTGTCTCTGCCAGTGCAGCACTCCCTCTGTATTACACTGGTGTCTCATCCAGTGCAGCCCTCCCTCTGTATTACACTGTCATCTCTGCCGGTGCAGCACTCCCTCTGTATTACACTGGTGTCTCAGCCGGTGCAGTGCTCCCTCTGTATTACACTGTTGTCTCAGCCGGTGCAGTGCTCCCTCTGTATTACACTGTTGTCTCAGCCAGTGCGGCACTCCTTCTGTATTGCACCAGAGTCTCTGCCAGTGCAACACTCCCTCTAAATTACACTGATGTCTCAGCCAGTGCCGCACTCCCTCTGTATTACACTAGGTTCTCAAACAGTGCAGCATTCCCTCTGTATTACACTAGTCTCTCTGACAGTTCAGCACTCCCTCTATATTACACTAGTGTCTCTGCCAGTGCAGCACTCCCTCTGTATTACACTAGTGTCTCTGCCAGTGCAGCACTCCCTCTGTATTACACTAGTGTCTCTGCCAGTGCAGCACTCCCTCTGTATTCCACTGACATCTCAGCCAGTGCAGCACTCCCTCTGTATTACACTAGTCCCTGACAGTGCAGCACTCCCTCTGTATTACACTAGTCTCTCTGCCAGTGCAGCACTCCCTCTGTATTACACTAGTGTCTCTGCCAGTGCAGCACTCCCTCTATATTATACCAGTCTCTCTGCCAGTGCAGCACTCCCTCTGTATTCCACTGACGTCTCAGCCAGTGCAGCACTCCCTCTGTATTACACTAGTCTCTCAGCCAGTGCAGCACTCCCTCTGTATTACACTACTTTCTCAGCCAGTGCAGCACTCCCTCTGTATTCCACTGACGTCTCAGCCAGTGCAGCACTCCCTCTGTGTTACACTAGTCCCTGACAGTGCAGCACTCCCTCTATATTACACTAGTGTCTCAGCCAGTGCAGCACTCCCTCTGTATTACACTAGTGTCTCAGTCAGTGCAGCACTCCCTCTATATTACACTAGTGTCTCAGCCAGTGCAGCACTCCCTCTGTATTACACTACTTTCTCAGCCAGTGCAGCACTCCCTCTGTATTACGCTAGTCTCTCTGACAGTGCAGCACTCCCTCTGTATTACACTAGTGTCCCTGACAGTGCAGCACTCCCTCTGTATTACACTAGTCTCTCTGACAGTTCAGCACTCCCTCTGTATTACGCTAGTCTCTCTGACAGTGCAGCACTCCCTCTGTATTACACTAGTGTCCCTGACAGTGCAGCACTCCCTCTGTATTACACTAGTGTCTCTGCCAGTGCAGCACTCCCTCTGTATTACACTAGTGTCCCTGACAGTGCAGCACTCCCTCTGTATTACACTAGTCTCTCTGACAGTTCAGCACTCCCTCTGTATTACACTAGTGTCTCTGCCAGTGCAGCACTCCCTCTGTATTACACTAGTGTCACAGCCAGTGCAGCACTCCCTCTGTATTCCACTGACGTCTCAGCCAGTGCAGCACTCCCTCTGTATTACACTCGTGTCCCTGACAGTGCAGCACTCCCTCTATTTTACACTAGTCTCTCTGCCAGTGCAGCAGTCCCTCTGTATTACACTAGTGTCTCTGCCAGTGCAGCACTCCCTCTATATTATACCAGTCTCTCTGCCAGTGCAGCACTCCCTCTAGTTTACATTAGTCTCTCTGCCAGGGCAGCACTCCCTCTGTATTACACTAGTCTCTCTGCCAGTGCCGCACTCCCTCTGTATTACACTGGTGTCTCCGCCGGTGCAGCACTCCCTCTGTATGACAATAGGGTCTCAAACAGTGCAGCACTCCCCCTTTATTACACTAGTCTCTCTGACAGTGCGGCACTCCATCTGTATTGCACTAGTCTCTCTGCCAGTGCAGCACTCCCTCTGTATTACACTAGTGTCTCTGCCAGTGCAGCACTCCCTCGATATTACACCAGTCTCTCTGCCAGTGCAGCACTCCCTCTATATTACACCAGTCTCTCTGCCAGTGCAGCACTCCCTCTGTATTACACTCGTGTCTCAGCCAGTGCAGCACTTCCTCTGTATTACACTCGTGTCTCTGACAGTGCAGCACTCGCTGTGTATTAGACTCGTGTCTCAACCAGTGCAGCACTCCCTCTGTATTACACTAGTGTCTCAACCAGTGCAGCACTTCCTCTGTATTACACTCGTGTCTCTGACAGTGCAGCACTCGCTGTGTATTAGACTCGTGTCTCAACCAGTGCAGCACTCCCTCTGTATTACACTAGTGTCTCAACCAGTGCAGCACTCCCTCTGTATTACACTAGTGTCTCAACCAGTGCAGCACTCCCTCTGTATTACACTGGTGTCTCCAGCAGTGCAGCACTCCCTCGGTATTACACTAGTGTCTCAGTCAGTGCAGCACTCCCTCGGTATGACACTAGGGTCTCAAACAGTGCAGCACTCCCTCTGTATTACACTAGTGTCTCTGCCAGTGCAGCACTCCCTCTGTATTACACTGATGTCTCGGCCAGTGCAGCACTCCCTCTGTATTACACTGATGTCTCGGCCAGTGCAGCACTCCCTCTGTATTACACTAGTGTCTCAACCAGTGCAGCATTCCCTCTGCATTACACTGGTGTCTCATCCAGTGCAGTGCTCCCTCTGTATTGCACTGTTATCTCAGCCAGTGCAGCACTCCCTCTGTATTACACTGGTGTATCAGCCAGTGCAGTGCTCCCGCTGTATTACACTGTTGTCTCAGCCAGTGCGGCACTCCCTCTGTATTGCACCAGAGTCTCTGCCAGTGCAGCACTGCCTCTAAATTACACTGATGTCTCAGCCAGTGCTGCACTCCCTCTGTATTACACTAGTGCCTCTGCCAGTGCCGCACTCCCTCTGTATTGCCCTGGTGTCTCTGCCAGTGCAGCACTCCCTCTGTATTACACTGGTGTCTCATCCAGTGCAGCCCTCCCTCTGTATTACACTGTCATCTCAGCCGGTGCAGCACTCCCTCTGTATTACACTGGTGTCTCAGCCGGTGCAGTGCTCCCTCTGTATTACACTGTTGTCTCAGCCAGTGCTGCACTCCCTCTGTATTACACGAGTGTCTCTGCCAGTGCCGCACTCCCTCTGTATGACACTAGGGTCTCAAACAGTGCAGCATTCCCTCTGTATTACACTAGTCTCTCTGACAGTGCAGCACTCCCTCTGTATTACACTAGTGTCTCTGCCAGTGCAGCACACCCTCTGTATTACACTAGTGTCTCTGCCAGTGCAGCACTCCCTCTATATTATACCAGTCTCTCTGCCAGTGCAGCACTCCCTCTGTATTCCACTGACGTCTCAGCCAGTGCAGCACTCCCTCTGTATTACACTAGTCCCTGACAGTGCAGCACTCCCTCTGTATTACACTAGTCTCTCTGCCTGTGCAGCACTCCCTCTGTATTACACTACTTTCTCAGCCAGTGCAGCACTCCCTCTGTATTACACTACTTTCTCAGCCAGTGCAGCACTCCCTCTGTATTACACTAGTGTCCCTGACAGTGCAGCACTCCCTCTGTATTACACTAGTCTCTCTGACAGTTCAGCACTCCCTCTGTATTACACTAGTGTCTCTGCCAGTGCAGCACTCCCTCTGTATTCCACTGACGTCTCAGCCAGTGCAGCACTCCCTCTGTATTACACTCGTGTCCCTGACAGTGCAGCACTCCCTCTATTTTACACTAGTCTCTCTGCCAGTGCAGCAGTCCCTCTGTATTACACTAGTGTCTCTGCCAGTGCAGCACTCCCTCTGTATTACACTAGTGTCTCAGTCAGTGCAGCACTCCCTCTATATTACACTAGTGTCTCAGTCAGTGCAGCACTCCCTCTATATTATACCAGTCTCTCTGCCAGTGCAGCACTCCCTCTAGTTTACATTAGTCTCTCTGCCAGGGCAGCACTCCCTCTGTATTACACTCGTCTCTCTGCCAGGGCAGCACTCCCTCTGTATGACAATAGGGTCTCAAACAGTGCAGCACTCCCCCTTTATTACACTAGTCTCTCTGACAGTGCAGCACTCCATCTGTATTGCACTAGTCTCTCTGCCAGTGCAGCACTCCCTCTGTATTACACTAGTGTCTCTGCCAGTGCAGCACTCCCTCTATATTACACCAGTCTCTCTGCCAGTGCAGCACTCCCTCTGTATTACACTCGTGTCTCAGCCAGTGCAGCACTCCCTCTGTATTACACTAGTGTCTCAACCAGTGCAGCACTCCCTCTGTATTACACTAGTGTCTCAGCCAGTGCAGCACTCCCTCTGTATTACACTAGTGTCTCAGCCAGTGCAGCACTCCCTCTGTATTACACTAGTGTCTCAACCAGTGCAGCACTCCCTCTGTATTACACTAGTGTCTCAACCAGTGCAGCACTCCCTCTGTATTACACTAGTGTCTCAACCAGTGCAGCACTCCCTCTGTATTACACTAGTGTCTCAACCAGTGCAGCACTCCCTCTGTATTACACTAGTGTCTCAGTCAGTGCAGCACTCCCTCTGTATTACACGAGTCTCTCTGCCAGTGCAGCACTCCCTCTGTATTACACGAGTGTCTCAGTCAGTGCAGCACTCCATCTTTTTTACACCAGTCTCTCTGCCAGTGCCGCACTCCCTCTGTATGACACTAGGGTCTCAAACAGTGCAGCACTCCCTCTGTATGACACTAGGGTCTCAAACAGTGCAGCACTCCCTCTTTATTACACCAGTCTCTCTGCCAGTGCCGCACTCCCTCTGTATGACACTAGGGTCTCAAACAGTGCAGCACTCCCTCTTTATTACACTAGTCTCTCTGACAGTGCAGCACTCCATCTGTATTACACTGATGTCTCGGCCAGTGCAGCACTCCCTCTGTATTACACTAGTGTCTCAGCCAGTGCAGCACTCCCTCTGTATTACACTAGTGTCTCAGCCAGTGCAGCACTCCCTCTGTATTACACTAGTGTCTCTGCCAGTGCAGCACTCCCTCTGTATTACACTAGTGTCTCAGTCAGTGCAGCACTCCCTCTGTATTACACTAGTGTCTCTGCCAGTGCAGCACTCCCTCTGTATTACACTAGTGTCTCAACCAGTGCAGCACTCGCTGTGTATTACACTCGTGTCTCAACCAGTGCAGCACTCGCTGTGTATTACACTAGTGTCTCAGTCAGTTCAGCACTCCCTCTATATTACACCAGTCTCTCTGCCAGTGCAGCACTCCCTCTGTATTACACTAGTGTCTCTGCCAGTGCAGCACTCCCTCTGTATTACACTCGTGTCTCAGTCAGTGCAGCACTCCCTCTGTATTACACTAGTGTCTCTGACAGTGCACCACTCCCTCTGTATTACACTAGTGTCTCAGCCAGTGCAGCACTCCCTCTGTATTACACTAGTGTCTCAGCCAGTGCAGCACTCCATCTTTTTTACACCAGTCTCTCTGCCAGTGCCGCACTCCCTCTGTATTACACTGTTGTCTCTGCCAGTGCCGCACTCCCTCTGTATTACACTGGTGTCTCCACCAGTGCCGCACTCCCTCTGTATTACACTGTTGTCTCTGCCAGTGCAGCACTCCCTCTGTATTACACTGTTGTCTCTGCCAGTGCAGCACTCCCTCTGTATTACACTAGTGTCTCAGTCAGTGCAGCACTCCCTCTGTATTACACTAGTGTCTCTGCCAGTGCCGCACTCCCTCTGTATTACACTGGTGTCTCCACCAGTGCCGCACTCCCTCTGTATTACACTGTTGTCTCTGCCAGTGCAGCACTCCCTCTGTATTACACTGTTGTCTCTGCCAGTGCAGCACTCCCTCTGTATTACACTAGTGTCTCAGTCAGTTCAGCACTCCCTCTGTATTACACTAGTGTCTCAGTCAGTGCAGCACTCCCTCTGTATTACACTAGTGTCTCTGCCAGTGCAGCACTCCCTCTGTATTACACTAGTGTCTCAGTCAGTGCAGCACTCCCTCTGTATTACACTAGTGTCTCAGTCAGTGCAGCACTCCCTCTGTATTACACTAGTGTCTCTGCCAGTGCCGCACTCCCTCTGTATTACACTGGTGTCTCCACCAGTGCCGCACTCCCTCTGTATTACACTGTTGTCTCTGCCAGTGCAGCACTCCCTCTGTATTACACTGTTGTCTCTGCCAGTGCAGCACTCCCTCTGTATTACACTAGTGTCTCAGTCAGTTCAGCACTCCCTCTGTATTACACTAGTGTCTCAGTCAGTGCAGCACTCCCTCTGTATTACACTAGTGTCTCTGCCAGTGCAGCACTCCCTCTGTATTACACTGTTGTCTCTGCCAGTGCAGCACTCCCTCTGTATTACACTAGTGTCTCAGCCAGTGCAGCACTCCCTCTGTATTACACTAGTGTCTCAGTCAGTGCAGCACTCCCTCTGTATTACACTAGTGTCTCTGCCAGTGCCGCACTCCCTCTGTATTACACTGGTGTCTCCACCAGTGCCGCACTCCCTCTGTATTACACTGTTGTCTCTGCCAGTGCAGCACTCCCTCTGTATTACACTGTTGTCTCTGCCAGTGCAGCACTCCCTCTGTATTACACTAGTGTCTCAGTCAGTTCAGCACTCCCTCTGTATTACACTAGTGTCTCAGTCAGTGCAGCACTCCCTCTGTATTACACTAGTGTCTCTGCCAGTGCAGCACTCCCTCTGTATTACACTGTTGTCTCTGCCAGTGCAGCACTCCCTCTGTATTACACTAGTGTCTCTGCCAGTGCCGCACTCCCTCTGTATTACACTAGTGTCTCAGTCAGTGCAGCACTCCCTCTGTATTACACTAGTGTCTCAGTCAGTTCAGCACTCCCTCTGTATTACACTAGTGTCTCAGTCAGTGCAGCACTCCCTCTGTATTACACTAGTGTCTCTGACAGTGCAGCACTCCCTCTATATTACACTAGTGTCTCAGTCAGTTCAGCACTCCCTCTGTATTACACTAGTGTCTCAGTCAGTGCAGCACTCCCTCTGTATTACACTAGTGTCTCAGTCAGTTCAGCACTCCCTCTGTATTACACTAGTGTCTCAGTCAGTGCAGCACTCCCTCTGTATTACACTAGTGTCTCAGCCAGTGCAGCACACCCTCTGTATTACACTAGTGTCTCAGTCAGTGCAGCACTCCCTCTGTATTACACTAGTGTCTCAGTCAGTGCAGCACTCCCTCTGTATTACACTAGTGTCTCAGCCAGTGCAGCACTCCCTCTGTATTACACTAGTGTCTCAGTCAGTGCAGCACTCCCTCTGTATTACACTAGTGTCTCAGCCAGTGCAGCACTCCCTCTGTATTACACTAGTGTCTCAGTCAGTGCAGCACTCCCTCTGTATTACACTAGTGTCTCAGCCAGTGCAGCACTCCCTCTGTATTACACTAGTGTCTCTGCCAGTGCAGCACTCCCTCTGTATTACACTAGTGTCTCAGTCAGTGCAGCACTCCCTCTGTATTTCACTGATGTCTCATCCAGTGCAGCACTCCCTCTGTATTGCACCAGAGTCTCAGCCAGTGCAGCACTGCCTCTGTATTGCACTGGTGTCTCAGCCAATGCAGTGCTCCCGCTGTATTACACTAGCGTCTCAGCCAGTGCGGCACTCCCTCTGTATTGCACCAGAGTCTCAGCCAGTGCAGCACTGCCTCTGTATTGCACTGGTGTCTCAGCCAGTGCAGTGCTCCCGCTGTATTACACTGTTGTCTCAGCCAGTGCGGCACTCCCTCTGTATTGCACCAGAGTCTCTGCCAGTGCAACACTCCCTCTAAATTACACTGATGTCTCAGCCAGTGCTGCACTCCCTCTGTATTACACAAGTGTCTCTGCCAGTGCAGCACTCCCTCTGTATTACCCTGGTGTCTCTGCCAGTGCAGCACTCCCTCTGTATTACACTGGTGTCTCGTGCAGTGCTCCCTCTGTATTACACTGTTATCTCAGCCAGTGCAGCACTCCCTCTGTATTACACTGGTGTCTCAGCCAGTGCAATCCTCCCTCTGTATTACACTTTTGTCTCAGCCAGTGCGGCACTCCCTCTGTATTGCACCAGAGTCTCTGACAGTGCAGCACTCCCTCTGTATTGCACCAGAGTCTCTGCCAGTGCAGCACTCCCTCTGTATTATACTAGTGCCTCTGCCAGTGCAGCACGCCCTCTGTATTACACTAGTGTCTCTGCCAGTGCAGCACTCCCTCTATATTACACTAGTGTCTCAGCCAGTGCAGCACTCCCTCTATATTACACTAGTCTCTCTGCCAGTGCAGCACTCCCTCTGTATTACACTAGTGTCTCTGCCAGTGCAGCACTCCCTCTATATTACACTAGTCTCTCTGCCAGTGCAGCACTCCCTCTGTATTACACTAGTGTCTCTGCCAGTGCAGCACTCCCTCTATATTACACTAGTCTCTCTGCCAGTGCAGCACTCCCTCTGTATTACACTAGTGTCTCAGCCAGTGCAGCACTCCCTCTGTATTACACTAGTGTCTCAGCCAGTGCAGCACTCCCTCTATATTACACCAGTCTCTCTGCCAGTGCAGCACTCCCTCTGTATTACACTTGCGTCTCTGCCAGTGCAGCACTCCCTCTATATTACACCAGTCTCTCTGCCAGTGCAGCACTCCCTCTGTATTACACTAGCGTCTCTGCCAGTGCAGCACTCCCTCTGTGTTACACTCGTGTCTCAGTCAGTGCAGCACTCCCTCGGTATTACACAAGTGTCTCAGTCAGTGCAGCACTCCCTCTGTATTACACAAGTGTCTCTGACAGTGCAGCACTCCCTCTGTATCACACTAGTGTCTCAACCAGTGCGGCATTCCCTCTGCACTACACTGGTGTCTCATCCAGTGCAGTGCTCCCTCTGTATTACACTGTTATCTCAGCCAGTGCAGCACTCCCTCTGTATTACACTGGTGTATCAGCCAGTGCAGTGCTCCCTCTGTATTACACTGTTGTCTCAGCCAGTGCGGCACTCCCTCTGTATTGCACCAGAGTCTCTGCCAGTGCAGCACTGCCTCTAAATTACACTGATGTCTCAGCCAGTGCTGCACTCCCTCTGTATTACACTAGTGCCTCTGCCAGTGCCGCACTCCCTCTGTATTGCCCTGGTGTCTCTGCCAGTGCAGCACTCCCTCTGTATTACACTGGTGTCTCATCCAGTGCAGTGCTCCCTCTGTATTACACTGTTATCTCAGCCAGTGCAGCACTCCCTCTGTATTACACTGGTGTCTCAGCCAGTGCAATCCTCCCTCTGTATTACACTTTTGTCTCAGCCAGTGCGGCACTCCCTCTGTATTGCACCAGAGTCTCTGACAGTGCAGCACTCCCTCTGTATTGCACCAGAGTCTCTGCCAGTGCAGCACTCCCTCTGTATTATACTAGTGCCTCTGCCAGTGCAGCACGCCCTCTGTATTACACTAGTGTCTCTGCCAGTGCAGCACTCCCTCTATATTATACCAGTCTCTCTGCCAGTGCAGCACTCCCTCTATATTACACTAGTCTCTCTGCCAGTGCAGCACTCCCTCTGTATTACACTAGTGTCTCTGCCAGTGCAGCACTCCCTCTATATTACACTAGTCTCTCTGCCAGTGCAGCACTCCCTCTGTATTACACTAGTGTCTCAGCCAGTGCAGCACTCCCTCTGTATTACACTAGTGTCTCAGCCAGTGCAGCACTCCCTCTATATTACACCAGTCTCTCTGCCAGTGCAGCACTCCCTCTGTATTACACTTGCGTCTCTGCCAGTGCAGCACTCCCTCTATATTACACCAGTCTCTCTGCCAGTGCAGCACTCCCTCTGTATTACACTAGCGTCTCTGCCAGTGCAGCACTCCCTCTGTGTTACACTCGTGTCTCAGTCAGTGGAGCACTCCCTCTGTATTACACAAGTGTCTCAGTCAGTGCAGCACTCCCTCTGTATTACACAAGTGTCTCTGACAGTGCAGCACTCCCTCTGTATCACACTAGTGTCTCAACCAGTGCGGCATTCCCTCTGCACTACACTGGTGTCTCATCCAGTGCAGTGCTCCCTCTGTATTACACTGTTATCTCAGCCAGTGCAGCACTCCCTCTGTATTACACTGGTGTATCAGCCAGTGCAGTGCTCCCTCTGTATTACACTGTTGTCTCAGCCAGTGCGGCACTCCCTCTGTATTGCACCAGAGTCTCTGCCAGTGCAGCACTGCCTCTAAATTACACTGATGTCTCAGCCAGTGCTGCACTCCCTCTGTATTACACTAGTGCCTCTGCCAGTGCCGCACTCCCTCTGTATTGCCCTGGTGTCTCTGCCAGTGCAGCACTCCCTCTGTATTACACTGGTGTCTCATCCAGTGCAGCCCTCCCTCTGTATTACACTGTCATCTCAGCCGGTGCTGCACTCCCTCTGTATTACACTGGTGTCTCAGCCGGTGCAGTGCTCCCTCTGTATTACACTGTTGTCTCAGCCAGTGCGGCACTCCTTCTGTATTGCACCAGAGTCTCTGCCAGTGCAACACTCCCTCTAAATTACACTGATGTCTCAGCCAGTGCTGCACTCCCTCTGTATTACACGAGTGTCTCTGCCAGTGCCGCACTCCCTCTGTATGACACTAGGGTCTCAAACAGTGCAGCATTCCCTCTGTATTACACTAGTCTCTCTGCCAGTGCAGCACTCCCTCTGTATTCCACTGACATCTCAGCCAGTGCAGCACTCCCTCTGTATTCCACTGACATCTCAGTCAGTGCAGCACTCCCTCTATATTACACTAGTCTCTCTGCCAGTGCAGCACTCCCTCTGTATTACACTAGTGTCTCTGCCAGTGCAGCACTCCCTCTATATTATACCAGTCTCTCTGCCAGTGCAGCACTCCCTCTGTATTCCACTGACGTCTCAGCCAGTGCAGCACTCCCTCTGTATTACACTAGTCCCTGACAGTGCAGCACTCCCTCTGTATTACACTCGTGTCTCAGTCAGTGCAGCACTCCCTCTGTATTACACTACTTTCTCAGCCAGTGCAGCACTCCCTCTGTATTACGCTAGTCTCTCTGACAGTGCAGCACTCCCTCTGTATTACACTAGTGTCCCTGACAGTGCAGCACTCCCTCTGTATTACACTAGTGTCTCTGCCAGTGCAGCACTCCCTCTGTATTCCACTGACGTCTCAGCCAGTGCAGCACTCCCTCTGTATTACACTAGTGTCTCTGACAGTGCAGCACTCCCTCTGTATTACACTAGTGTCTCTGCCAGTGCAGCACTCCCTCTGTATTCCACTGACGTCTCAGCCAGTGCAGCACTCCCTCTGTATTACACTCGTGTCCCTGACAGTGCAGCACTCCCTCTATTTTACACTAGTCTCTCTGCCAGTGCAGCAGTCCCTCTGTATTACACTAGTGTCTCTGCCAGTGCAGCACTCCCTCTGTATTACACTAGTGTCTCAGTCAGTGCAGCACTCCCTCTATATTATACCAGTCTCTCTGCCAGTGCAGCACTCCCTCTAGTTTACATTAGTCTCTCTGCCAGGGCAGCACTCCCTCTGTATTACACTAGTCTCTCTGCCAGGGCAGCACTCCCTCTGTATGACAATAGGGTCTCAAACAGTGCAGCACTCCCCCTTTATTACACTAGTCTCTCTGACAGTGCAGCACTCCCTCTGTATTACACTAGTGTCTCTGCCAGTGCAGCACTCCCTCTGTATTCCACTGACGTCTCAGCCAGTGCAGCACTCCCTCTGTATTACACTAGTGTCTCTGACAGTGCAGCACTCCCTCTGTATTACACTAGTGTCTCTGCCAGTGCAGCACTCCCTCTGTATTCCACTGACGTCTCAGCCAGTGCAGCACTCCCTCTGTATTACACTCGTGTCCCTGACAGTGCAGCACTCCCTCTATTTTACACTAGTCTCTCTGCCAGTGCAGCAGTCCCTCTGTATTACACTAGTGTCTCTGCCAGTGCAGCACTCCCTCTGTATTACACTAGTGTCTCAGTCAGTGCAGCACTCCCTCTATATTATACCAGTCTCTCTGCCAGTGCAGCACTTCCTCTAGTTTACATTAGTCTCTCTGCCAGGGCAGCACTCCCTCTGTATTACACTAGTCTCTCTGCCAGGGCAGCACTCCCTCTGTATGACAATAGGGTCTCAAACAGTGCAGCACTCCCCCTTTATTACACTAGTCTCTCTGACAGTGCAGCACTCCATCTGTATTGCACTAGTCTCTCTGCCAGTGCAGCACTCCCTCTGTATTACACTAGTCTCTCTGCCAGGGCAGCACTCCCTCTGTATGACAATAGGGTCTCAAACAGTGCAGCACTCCCCCTTTATTACACTAGTCTCTCTGACAGTGCAGCACTCCCTCTGTATTACACTAGTGTCTCTGCCAGTGCAGCACTCCCTCTATATTACACCAGTCTCTCTGCCAGTGCAGCACTCCCTCTGTATTACACTCGTGTCTCAGCCAGTGCAGCACTTCCTCTGTATTACACTCGTGTCTCTGACAGTGCAGCACTCCCTCTGAATTACACTAGTGTCTCAGCCAGTGCAGCACTCGCTGTGTATTAGACTCGTGTCTCAACCAGTGCAGCACTCCCTCTGTATTACACTAGTGTCTCAACCAGTGCAGCACTCCCTCTGTATTACACTAGTGTCTCAGCCAGTGCAGCACTCCATCTTTTTTACACCAGTCTCTCTGCCAGTGCCGCACTCCCTCTGTATTACACTGGTGTCTCCAGCAGTGCAGCACTCCCTCGGTATGACACTAGGGTCTCAAACAGTGCAGCACTCCCTCTTTATTACACTAGTCTCTCTGACAGTGCAGCACTCCCTCTGTATTACACTAGTGTCTCAGCCAGTGCAGCACTCCCTCTGTATTACACTAGTGTCTCAGCCAGTGCAGCACTCCCTCTGTATTACACTAGTGTCTCTGCCAGTGCAGCACTCCCTCTGTATTACACTAGTGTCTCAGCCAGTGCAGCACTCCCTCTGTATTACACTAGTGTCTCTGCCAGTGCAGCACTCCCTCTGTATTACACTAGTGTCTCAGCCAGTGCAGCACTCCCTCTGTATTACACTAGTGTCTCTGCCAGTGCAGCACTCCCTCTGTATTACACTAGTGTCTCAGTCAGTGCAGCACTCCCTCTGTATTACACTAGTGTCTCAGTCAGTGCAGCACTCCCTCTGTATTACACTAGTGTCTCAGTCAGTGCAGCACTCCCTCTGTATTACACTAGTGTCTCAGTCAGTGCAGCACTCCCTCTGTATTACACTAGTGTCTCAACCAGTGCAGCACTCCCTCTATATTACACCAGTGTCTCAGTCAGTGCAGCACTCCCTCTGTATTACACTAGTGTCTCAGCCAGTGCAGCACTCCCTCTGTATTACACTAGTGTCTCAGTCAGTGCAGCACTCCCTCTGTATTACACTAGTGTCTCAGTCAGTGCAGCACTCCCTCTGTATTACACTAGTGTCTCAACCAGTGCAGCACTCCCTCTATATTACACCAGTGTCTCAGTCAGTGCAGCACTCCCTCTGTATTACACTAGTGTCTCAGCCAGTGCAGCACTCCCTCTGTATTACACTAGTCTCTCTGCCAGTGCAGCACTCCCTCTGTATTACACTAGTCTCTCTGCCAGTGCAGCACTCCCTCTGTATTACACTAGTCTCTCTGCCAGTGCAGCACTCCCTCTGTATTACACTAGTGTCTCAGTCAGTGCAGCACTCCCTCTGTATTACACTAGTGTCTCAGTCAGTGCAGCACTCTCTCTGTATTACACTAGTGTCTCAGCCAGTGCAGCACTCCCTCTGTATTACACTAGTGTCTCAACCAGTGCAGCACTCTCTCTGTATTACACTAGTGTCTCAGCCAGTGCAGCACTCCCTCTGTATTACACTAGTGTCTCAGCCAGTGCAGCACTCCCTCTGTATTACACTAGTGTCTCAACCAGTGCAGCACTCTCTCTGTATTACACTAGTGTCTCAGTCAGTGCAGCACTCTCTCTGTATTACACTAGTGTCTCAGCCAGTGCAGCACTCCCTCTGTATTACACTAGTGTCTCAGCCAGTGCAGCACTCCCTCTGTATTACACTAGTGTCTCAACCAGTGCAGCACTCTCTCTGTATTACACTAGTCTCTCTGCCAGTGCAGCACTCCCTCTGTATTACACTAGTGTCTCAGTCAGTGCAGCACTCCCTCTGTATTACACTAGTGTCTCAGCCAGTGCAGCACTCCCTCTGTATTACACTAGTGTCTCAGTCAGTGCAGCACTCCCTCTGTATTACACTAGTGTCTCAACCAGTGCAGCACTCTCTCTGTATTACACTAGTGTCTCAGCCAGTGCAGCACTCCCTCTGTATTACACTCGTGTCTCAACCAGTGCAGCACTCCCTCTATCTTACACCAGTCTCTCTGCCAGTGCAGCACTCCCTCTGTATTACACTAGTGTCTCTGCCAGTGCAGCACTCCCTCTGTATTACACTCGTGTCTCAGTCAGTGCAGCACTCCCTCTGTATTACACTAGTGTCTCAACCAGTGCAGCACTCCCTCTGTATTACACTAGTGTCTCAGTCAGTGCAGCACTCCCTCTGTATTACACTAGTGTCTCAGCCAGTGCAGCACTCCCTCTGTATTACACTAGTGTCTCAACCAGTGCAGCACTCCCTCTGTATTACACTCGTGTCTCAGTCAGTGCAGCACTCCCTCTATCTTACACCAGTCTCTCTGCCAGTGCAGCACTCCCTCTGTATTACACTCGTGTCTCAGTCAGTGCAGCACTCCCTCTGTATTACACTAGTGTCTCAACCAGTGCAGCACTCCCTCTGTATTACACTAGTGTCTCAGTCAGTGCAGCACTCCCTCTGTATTACACTAGTGTCTCAGCCAGTGCAGCACTCCCTCTGTATTACACTAGTGTCTCAACCAGTGCAGCACTCCCTCTGTATTACACTCGTGTCTCAGTCAGTGCAGCACTCCCTCTGTATTACACTAGTGTCTCAACCAGTGCAGCACTCCCTCTGTATTACACTAGTGTCTCAGTCAGTGCAGCACTCCCTCTGTATTACACTAGTGTCTCAGTCAGTGCAGCACTCCCTCTGTATTACACTAGTGTCTCAACCAGTGCAGCACTCGCTGTGTATTACACTCGTGTCTCAACCAGTGCAGCACTCGCTGTGTATTACACTCGTGTCTCAACCAGTGCAGCACTTCCTCTGTATTACACTAGTGTCTCAGTCAGTGCAGCACTCCCTCTGTATTACACTAGTCTCTCTGCCAGTGCAGCACTCCCTCTATATTACACTAGTCTCTCTGCCAGTGCAGCACTCCCTCTGTATTACACTAGTGTCTCTGCCAGTGCAGCACTCCCTCTATATTACACTAGTCTCTCTGCCAGTGCAGCATTCCCTCTATATTACACCAGTCTCTCTGCCAGTGCAGCACTCCCTCTGTATTACACTAGTGTCTCAACCAGTGCAGCACTCCCTCTATATTACACTAGTGTCTCTGCCAGTGCAGCACTCCCTCTATATTACACTAGTCTCTCTGCCAGTGCAGCACTCCCTCTATATTACACCAGTCTCTCTGCCAGTGCAGCACTCCCTCTGTATTACACTTGCGTCTCTGCCAGTGCAGCACTCCCTCTATATTACACTAGTGTCTCAGCCAGTGCCACACTCCCTCTGTATTACACTGGTGTCTCCGCCAGTGCAGCACTCCCTCTGTATGACACTAGGGTCTCAAACAGTGCAGCACTCCCCCTTTATTACACTAGTCTCTCTGACAGTGCAGCACTCCATCTGTATTACACTGACGTCTCAGCCAGTGCAGCATTCCCTCTGTATTCCACTGACGTCTCAGCCAGTGCAGCACTCGCTCTGTATTACACTAGTGTCCCTGACAGTGCAGCACTCGCTCTGTATTACACTAGTGTCCCTGACAGTGCAGCACTCCCTCTATATTACACTAGTCTCTCAGCCAGTGCAGCACTTCCTCTGTGTTACACTCGTGTCTCTGCCAGTGCAGCACTCCCTCTATATTACACTAGTGTCTCTGCCAGTGCAGCACTCCCTCTGTATTACACTTGCGTCTCTGCCAGTGCAGCACTCCCTCTGTATTACACTTGCGTCTCTGCCAGTGCAGCACTCCCTCTGTATTACACTGGTGTCTCAGCCAGTGCAGTGCTCCCTCTGTATTACACTGTTGTCTCAGCCAGTGCGGCACTCCCTCTGTATTGCACCAGAGTCTCTGCCAGTGCAGCACTCCCTCTAAATTACACTGATGTCTCAGCCAGTGCTGCACTCCCTCTGTATTACACGAGTGTCTCAGCTGGTGCAGCACTCCCTCTGTATTACACTGGTGTATCTGACAGAGCAGCACTCCCTCTCTATTACCCTGGTATCACTGCCAGTGCAGCACTCCCTCTATATTACACTGGTGTCTCTCACAGTGCAGCACTCCCTCTGTATTGCACCAGTGTCTCTGCCAGTGCAGCACTCCCTCTGTATAACACCAGTGTCTCCACCAGTGCAGCACTCCCTCTGTATTGCACGAGTGTCTCTGACAGTGCAGCACTTCCTCTGTCTTACACTGGTGTCTCAGACAGTGCAGCACTCCCTCTGTATTACACCAGTGTCTCCGCCAGTGCAGCACTCCCTCTGTATTACACTAGTGTCTCTGACAGTGCAGCACTCCCTCTGTCTTACACTGGTGTCTCTGACAGTGCAGCATTCCCTCTGTATTACACCAGTGTCTCCGCCAGTGCAGCACTTCCTCTGTATTACACTAGTGTCTCTGCCCGTGCAGCACTCCCTCTGTATTACCCTGGTGTCTCTGCCAGTGTAGCACTCCCTCTGTATTACACTGGTGTCTCATCCAGTGCAGTCCTCCCCCTGTATTACACTGTTATCTCAGCCAGTGCAGCACTCCTTCTGTATTACACTGGTGTCTCAGCCAGTGCAGTGCTCCCTCTGTATTACACTGTTGTCTCAGCCAGTGCTGCACTCCCTCTGTATTGCACCAGAGTCTCTGCCAGTGCAACACCTCCTCTAAATTACACTGATGTCTCAGCCAGTGCTGCACTCCCTCTGTATTACACGAGTGTCTCTGCCAGTGCAGCACTCCCTCTGTATTACCCTGGTGTCTGTGCCAGTGCAGCTCTCCCTCTATTACACTGGTGTCTCATCCAGTGCAGTGCTCCCTCTGTACTACACTGTTATCTCAGCCAGTGCAGCACTCCTTCTGTATTACACTGGTGTCTCAGCCAGTGCAGTGCTCCCTCTGTATTACACGAGTGTCTCTGCCAGTGCAGCACTCCTTCTGTATTACACTGGTGTCTCAGCCAGTGCAGTGCTCCCTCTGTATTACACTGTTGTCTCAGCCAGTGCTGCACTCCCTCTGTATTACACGAGTGTCTCAGCCAGTGCTGCACTCCCACTGTATTACACTCGTGTCTCTGCCAGTGCAGCACTCCCTCTATATTACACTAGTCTCTCTGCCAGTGCAGCACTCCCTCTGTATTACACGAGTGTCTCTGCCAGTGCAGCACTCCCTCTATATTATACCAGTCACTCTGCCAGTGCAGCACTCCCTCTGTATTACACTAGTGTCTCAGCCAGTGCAGCACTCCCCCTAGATTACATTGGTCTCTCTGCCAGTGCAGCACTCCCTCTGTATTACACTGGTGTCTCCGCCAGTGCAGCACTCCCTCTGTATGACACTAGGGTCTCAAACAGTGCAGCACTCCCTCTGTATTACACTAGTGTCCCTGACAGTGCAGCACTCCCTCTATATTACACTAGTCTCTCTGCCAGTGCAGCACTTCCTCTGTATTACACTCGTGTCTCTGCCAGTGCAGCACTCCCTCTGTATTACACTTGCGTCTCTGCCAGTGCAGCACTCCCTCTATATTACACCAGTCTCCCTGCCAGTGCTGCACTCCCTCTGTATTACACTGTTATCTCAGCCAGTGCAGCACTCCCTCTGTATTACACTGGTGTCTCAGCCAGTGCAGTGCTCCCTCTGTATTACACTGTTGTCTCAGCCAGTGCGGCACTCCCTCTGTATTGCACCAGAGTCTCTGCCAGTGCAGCACTCCCTCTAAATTACACTGATGTCTCAGCCAGTGCTGCACTCCCTCTGTATTACACGAGTGTCTCAGCTGGTGCAGCACTCCCTCTGTATTACACTGGTGTATCTGACAGAGCAGCACTCCCTCTCTATTACCCTGGTATCACTGCCAGTGCAGCACTCCCTCTATATTACACTGGTGTCTCTCACAGTGCAGCACTCCCTCTGTATTGCACCAGTGTCTCTGCCAGTGCAGCACTCCCTCTGTATTACACCAGTGTCTCCACCAGTGCAGCACTCCCTCTGTATTGCACGAGTGTCTCTGACAGTGCAGCACTCCCTCTGTCTTACACTGGTGTCTCAGACAGTGCAGCACTCCCTCTGTATTACACCAGTGTCTCCACCAGTGCAGCACTCCCTCTGTATTGCACGAGTGTCTCTGACAGTGCAGCACTCCCTCTGTATTACACTAGTGTCTCAGTCAGTGCAGCACTCCCTCTGTATTACACCAGTGTCTCCGCTAGTGCAGCACTCCCTCTGTATTACACTAGTGTCTCTGACAGTGCAGCACTCCCTCTGTATTACACTACTGTCTCAGCCAGTGCAGCACTCCCTCTGTATTACACTAGTGTCTCTGCCAGTGCAGCACTCCCTCTGTATCACACTAGTGTCTCAGCCAGTGCAGCACTCCCTCTGTATCACACTAGTGTCTCAGCCAGTGCAGCACTCCCTCTGTCTTACCCTAGTGTCTCAGCCAGTGCAAACACTCCCTCTGCATTATACTGGTGTCTCAGCCAGTGCAGCACTCCCTCTGTCTTACACAAGTGTCTCTCCCAGTGCTGCACTCCCTCTGTGTTACACTCGTGTCTCAGCCAATGCAGCACTCCCTCTGAATTACACTACTGTCTCAGCCAGTGCTGCACTCCCTCTGTATTACACTAGTGTCTCTGCCAGTGCAGCACTCCCTCTGTCTTACACTTGTGTCTCAGCCAGTGCAGCACTCCCTCTGTATTACACTACTGTCTCAGCCAGTGCAGCACTCCCTCTATATTACACAAGTCTCTCTGCCAGTGCAGCACTCCCTCTGTATTACACTAGTGTCTCAGTCAGTGCAGCACTCCCTCTGTATTACACTACTTTCTCAGCCAGTGCAGCACTCCCTCTGTTTTACACTAGTGTCTCAGCCAGTGCAGCACTCCCTCTGTATTACCCTGGCAGTTACAATGTAGCACTCCCTCTGTATTACCCTGGCAGTGACAGTGTAGCACTCCCTCTGTATTACCCTGGCAGTCACAGTGCAGCACTCCCTCTGTATTACACTAGTATCTCAGCCAGTGCAGCTCCCCCTCTGTATTACTCTGGCAGTGACAGTGCAGCACTCGCTCTGTATTACCCTGGCAGTGACAGTGCAGCACGCCCTCTGTATTACTCTGGCAGTGACAGTGTTACGCTCCCTCTGTATTACCCTGGCAGTGACAGTGCAGCACTCGCTCTGTATTACCCTGGCAGTGACAGTGCAGCACTCCCTCTGTATTACCCTGGCAGTGACAGTGCAGCACTCCCTCTGTATTACCCTGGCTGTGACAGTGCAGCACTCCCTCTGTATTACCCTGACAGTGACAGTGCAGCACTCCCTCTGTATTACCCTGGCAGTGACAGTGCAGCACTCCCTCTGTATTACCCTGGCAGTGACAGTGCAGCACTCCCTCTGTATTACCCTGGCAGTGACAGTGCAGCACTCCCTCTGTATTACCCTGGCAGTGACAGTGCAGCACTCCCTCTGTATTACCCTGGCAGTGACAGTGCAGCGCTCCCTCTGTATTACACAGGCTGTGACAGTGCAGCACTCCCTCTGTATTACCCTGGCAGTGACAGTGCAGCACTCCCTCTGTATTACCCTGCCAGTGACAGTGCAGCTCTCCCTCTGTATTACACAGGCTGTGACAGTGCAGTACTCCCTCTGTATTACCCTGGCAGTGACAGTGCAGCACTCCCTCTGTATTACCCTGGCAGTGACAGTGCAGCGCTCCCTCTGTATTACCCTGGCAGTGACAGTGCAGCACTTCCTCTGTATTACCCTGGCAGTGACAGTGCAGCACTCCCTCTGTATTACCCTGGCAGTGACAGTGCAGCACTCCCTCTGTATTACCCTGGCAGTGACAGTGCAGCACTCCCTTTGTATTACCCTGGCAGTGACAGTGCAGCACTCCCTCTGTATTACCCTGGCAGTGACAGTGCAGCACGCCCTCTGTATTACTCTGGCAGTGACAGTGTTACGCTCCCTCTGTATTACCCTGGCAGTGACAGTGCAGCACTCGCTCTGTATTACCCTGGCAGTGACAGTGCAGCACTCCCTCTGTATTACCCTGGCAGTGACAGTGCAGCACTCCCTCTGTATTACCCTGGCTGTGACAGTGCAGCACTCCCTCTGTATTACCCTGGCAGTGACAGTGCAGCACTCCCTCTGTATTACCCTGGCAGTGACAGTGCAGCACTCCCTCTGTATTACCCTGGCAGTGACAGTGCAGCACTCCCTCTGTATTACCCTGGCAGTGACAGTGCAGCACTCCCTCTGTATTACCCTGGCAGTGACAGAGCAGCACTCCCTCTGTATTACCCTGGCAGTGACAGTGCAGCGCTCCCTCTGTATTACACAGGCTGTGACAGTGCAGCACTCCCTCTGTATTACCCTGGCAGTGACAGTGCAGCACTCCCTCTGTATTACCCTGCCAGTGACAGTGCAGCTCTCCCTCTGTATTACACAGGCTGTGACAGTGCAGTACTCCCTCTGTATTACCCTGGCAGTGACAGTGCAGCACTCCCTCTGTATTACCCTGGCAGTGACAGTGCAGCGCTCCCTCTGTATTACCCTGGCAGTGACAGTGCAGCACTTCCTCTGTATTACCCTGGCAGTGACAGTGCAGCACTCCCTCTGTATTACCCTGGCAGTGACAGTGCAGCACTCCCTCTGTATTACCCTGGCAGTGACAGTGCAGCACTCCCTTTGTATTACCCTGGCAGTGACAGTGCAGCACTCCCTCTGTATTACCCTGGTAGTGACAGTGCAGCACTCCCTCTGTATTACACTAGTGTCTCAGCCAGTGCAGCACTCCCTCTGTATTACCCTGGCAGTGACAGTGCAGCACTCCCTCTGTCTTACCCTGGCAGTGACAGTGCAGCTCTCCCTCTGTATTACCCTGCCAGTGACAGTGCAGCACTCCCTCTGTATTACCCTGGCAGTGACAGTGCGGCACTCCCTCTGTATTACCCTGGCAGTGACAGTGCAGCCCTCCCTCTGTATTACCCTGGCAGTGACAGTGCAGCACTCCCTCTGTATTACCCTGGCAGTGACAGTGCAGCACTCCCTCTGTATTACCCTGGCAGTGACAGTGCAGCGCTCCCTCTGTATTACCCTGGCAGTGACAGTGCAGCGCTCCCTCTGTATTACCCTGGCAGTGACAGTGCAGCGCTCCCTCTGTATTACCCTGGCAGTGACAGTGCGGCACTCCCTCTGTATTACCCTGGCAGTGACAGTGCAGCCCTCCCTCTGTATTACCCTGGCAGTGACAGTGCAGCACTCCCTCTGTATTACCCTGGCAGTGACAGTGCAGCACTCCCTCTGTATTACCCTGGCAGTGACAGTGCAGCGCTCCCTCTGTATTACCCTGGCAGTGACAGTGCAGCGCTCCCTCTGTATTACCCTGGCAGTGACAGTGCAGCGCTCCCTCTGTATTACCCTGGCAGTGACAGTGCAGCACTCCCTCTGTATTACCCTGGCAGTGACAGTGCAGCACTCCCTCTGTATTACCCTGGCAGTGACAGTGCAGCACTCCCTCTGTATTACCCTGCCAGTGACAGTGCAGCTCTCCCTCTGTATTACACAGGCTGTGACAGTGCAGTACTCCCTCTGTATTACCCTGGCAGTGACAGTGCAGCACTCCCTCTGTATTACCCTGGCAGTGACAGTGCAGCACTTCCTCTGTATTACCCTGGCAGTGACAGTGCAGCACTCCCTCTGTATTACCCTGGCAGTGACAGTGCAGCACTCCCTTTGTATTACCCTGGCAGTGACAGTGCAGCACTCCCTCTGTATTACCCTGGTAGTGACAGTGCAGCACTCCCTCTGTATTACACTAGTGTCTCAGCCAGTGCAGCACTCCCTCTGTATTACCCTGGCAGTGACAGTGCAGCACTCCCTCTGTCTTACCCTGGCAGTGACAGTGCAGCTCTCCCTCTGTATTACCCTGCCAGTGACAGTGCAGCACTCCCTCTGTATTACCCTGGCAGTGACAGTGCGGCACTCCCTCTGTATTACCCTGGCAGTGACAGTGCAGCCCTCCCTCTGTATTACCCTGGCAGTGACAGTGCAGCACTCCCTCTGTATTACCCTGGCAGTGACAGTGCAGCACTCCCTCTGTATTACCCTGGCAGTGACAGTGCAGCACTCCCTCTGTATTACCCTGGCAGTGACAGTTTGAATTTGTGCCCCGTTTTCTGGAATGAATCTTGAAGCCACAAATTTCTGACCCAGTGATGAGTGCAGTACCAGCTGTGCCACCAGCTGTGCCGTGACTATCACCCATTGGTGCCATCCCACAGAGCAATAAGCTGGTGGCCTGCTCACCTCTGTGTAATGGACTGACTGAGGCTAGAATGTTTTCCTGAGCCAGATGCTATTTTGTCAATCAGGGAGTATCTGCATCTCTTAAGGGACAGGTGAGACCCAGAGACCCAGGGAAATAAAAATGCAGCAGGGTTAAAGGCTCCAGTCTCCTGTCCATTCCACCCCTGAGGCTGGCCCAGACTGTTACAGCAGCATTTCGCTGCACAGCTTTCCTCGTCCTCGTTTCAAAATTCAAACAGTGTGAATCTTAAACCTCAGAGAGTTTCAGAGACTGAAAATAGCCTGGGTGGTTTTAGTTTTCAAGCAATGTACAGAAAACAGAGTAATACTGGTGAAAAAAAATGAAAGAATCTCCCTACCTTCTGCCATGCAGCAGACTCCATGTTTGATCTCTCCCTTCACAGAGATGCAGTGAGACTGCTTGTGTGAGGGAGCTGGATTGAGTGCTCTCTCTGGTCGAGTCTGCTGCCTCAAGTTTACTAAGAGGGCAGGGTTGTCCGAGAGTGACACTGCTGGGGGAAGCAGAGAGCCACAGCGGGTGTCAAAGCATCAACGTGACTTCAGACTAGAGCAATGCAGAAACTGCAATTGAACACTGGGGCTTTTTGCTTGCATTCACCATTGGGCTGTTTGACACATGTGGTCTTTGCAGGGGCACGGATAAGGAGACAGATGTGTCTCAGAGCAGAGGTGCCGAGCCCAGGCTGATGAATGAATGGTGCAGCAGACAGTTTACTGAGTTGGGACAGCACTGTGGTTAGTGTAAGCAGGTGGCTCGGAGTTAGATAGTTTGCTTGTGTCTGCAGTGGACAGTGCAGTTCATTCTGTAAAAATATCCAGTCTTACGTAAGGCTGGAAATGTGGATATATCATCGTATCAAACTGCAAGATCGGGATAGAAAGCAGGGCTGACTTTTGGGAATAATTTTCCAAAGTCACCGCTTCCTCCCAAATATATTATGTCATGTCTGAATGATCCAACAATGGATCCCGAAACATTACTCTGAAAGAAACCTCTAGTTGCCAGTTGAATGAATGATAATGAAGGATGATGGAATGTTTGCTGAAGGCTTGCTGGAGTTTTACTGCCTCGCCCTCCCGAGGCTCGTAAGATCCCTCCCGAGGCTCGTAAGATCCCTCCCGAGGCTCGTAAGATCCCTCCCGAGGCTCGTAAGATCCCACCCGAGGCTCGTAAGATCCCTCCCGAGGCTCGTAAGATCCCACCCGAGGCTCGTAAGATCCCACCCGAGGCTCGTAAGATCCCACCCGAGGCTCGTAAGATCCCACCCGAGGCTCGTAAGATCCCTCCCGAGGCTCGTAAGATCCCTCCCGAGGCTCGTAAGATCCCTCCCGAGGCTCGTAAGATCCCACCCGAGCCTCGTAAGAGCCCAACCGAGACTCGTAAGAGCCCAACCGAGACTCGTAAGATCCCACCTGAGACTCGTAAGATCCCACCTGAGGCTTGTAAGATCCCACCTGAGGCTCGTAAGATCCCACCTGAGGCTCGTAAGATCCCACCTGAGGCTCGTAAGATCCCACCTGAGGCTCGTAAGATCCCACCTGAGGCTCGTAAGATCCCACCTGAGGCTCGTAAGATCCCACCTGAGGCTCGTAAGATCCCACCTGAGGCTCGTAAGATCCCACCCGAGCCTCGTAAGATCCCACCCGAGACTCGTAAGATCCCTCCCGAGGCTCGTAAGATCCCGCCCAAAACTCGTAAGATTCCCCCGAGACTCGTAAGATCCCACCCGAGGCCAATGGAGAATGCCGTTCTGCGCGCCTCCCTTGCCCCGATTCCAGGGCGGGCGTGTGGGTAAAATCCCGGCCGCTCTGTCCCAAAGTGTGAGTTTTGATATGAATGTGTCTGAATTGGTCACTTTGGTTCGATTAATGCCTGCTCCTTTTTAACAGTTAAAATCTAATCATTATCAGTTCTCTAAAATGAAAGCAAATATAGTGAATGCTGGAAATGTGAAACCAAGACAGAAAATTCTGGAAGAACTCAGCAGATCTGGTCACGTCTGTGGAGAAACAGTTCTCCTCCAGAGCTGTGAGTTTGTCCAGTATTTTCTGATTCTGTTTCACTGTTCAGGCAGTCAGCATTGTGGACAGAACACTGTTTGTTGTAGATGTCACTGAAATGAATAATGTGTGTGTTTGATAGGCTGTTGCACCAAAGCAGCAACACGTGGTGGAGGCTCAGGAAGCCCTCGCGATTGCCAAGGAGAATCTTAGAAAGAAGCACGAAAGCCTGAGACTGGTAATGTTAACTTCAAACTCTCTTCATCAGTCCAGCCCACACACCTTTACTGTGGCATTGACTGACACTGGGTATGAGATTCCAATGGTCCCAGCTAGCCTCTGCTAGCACAGTGATTGTTGGCAAGTTATTAAACCATAGACAGAAGCACAGCCAGACTCCAACATGATCACACGACACACAAACATGGATGTACACACACATATACACATGTATATAAATGCATGCATACACATCAATATACACACCTATACATTTACACTATACATGACGCAAACCAATTTGGGCGGTACAATGGCACAGTGGTTGGCACTGCTGCCTCACAGCACCAGGGACCTGGGTTCGATTCCCAGCTTGGGTCACTGTCTGTGTGGAGTTTGCACATTCTCCCTGTGTCTGCTTGGGTTTTCTCCGGGTGTTCCGGTTTCCTCCCACACTCCAAAGATGTGCGGGTTAAGTGGATTGGCCATGCTAAATTGACCCTAGTGTCAGGAGAATTAGCAGGGTAAATATGTGGGGTTACGGGAATAGGGCCTGGGTGGGATTGTGGTCGTTGCAGACTCAAATAATATTTCAATTTAAGACCTTTACTGTAGCAAGCAAACTAAAATCAGATTAGATCAAACATTACTTGAAAGGCACCTAAATCCAGCAAACAAAAGAAAAAGGTAAGTTTTACGTTAACTAATACAACTGCTATATGTCTTACAAAATGCTTTGATGAATAGAACAGCCTCAAAGTCATTGCCAACTCTCCTACAGAAGGTGTCTGCTGTGGGTGTGGCATGAATCGCGTGGCTATAAGAAGCTTTGTCAATGAGGTTCAAGTCCCAGTCAGAGATTACACCGTAGTCCTGGGTGCGATTCACTCCATTTTCCTCACCGGAACGGACACTGCCAAATTCTGGTAATCACACCCGGAGGGTGGTGCTTTCCGGTCACGCTCACCCCAAAACCGGAAAATTCCATCCGAGGTCAACAAACCTTTGCATGTTCCCCACCCCCCAACCCCCCTCCCCCCCACGCCCCCCGCTACAATTCTCGTGGAGGGCGGGATGGGAAAATTCCCCCCAAAGTCTTTCATATCCTTGTAACCTCTAACCTCTAACCTTATCAGCTGTTTCACTGTTAGACTTGTACCTTCTATCCCTTCCTGTCATGCTCTGTTTGTCATTTCCCCAGATTCATACCTTGCCCTTGTGTCTCGTCTCCACTGTTTAATTTACCACATCTTCCCAAACTTGATCCACCACGATTGAGTTTTAAAAAGTCCTCCACTTCCCTAGTTGTGCAGCTTGCGAGAATACCAGCCCCAGAATGGTTCTGGTGTAGACTGTCTATCAGTACCGATCCCACTTTCCCAGTACTGGTGCCAGTGCCCCAGAAACCGGCTCCCACTTGGCTCCTGCTCTGCCCAAGACCGCAAGGAACTACAAAAGGTCGTGAATGTAGCCCAATCCATCACACAAACCAGCCTCCCATCCATTGACTCTGTCTACACTTCCCAAAGATCTACACAGTCCAAAGATGTGCGGGTTAGGTTGATTGGCCATGCTAAAATTGCCTCTTAGTGTCCTGAGATGCGTAGGTTAGGGGGATTAGCGGGTAAATATGTAGGGATGTGGGGGTAGGGCCTGGGTGGGATTGTGGTCGGTGCAGACTCGATGGGCCCAATGGCCTCTTTCTGCACTGTAGGATTCTATGAGGGCGGCACGGTAGCACAGTGGTTAGCACTGCTGCTTCACAGCTCCAGGAACCGGGGTTCGATTCCCGGCTTGGGTCACTGTCTGTGTGGAGTTTGCACATTTTCCTGGTGTCTGCGTGGGTTTCCTCCGGGTGCTCCGGTTTCCTCCCACAGTCCAAAGATGTGCGGATTGTGTGGATGAACAGAGAGATCTCGGTGTCCATGTGCATAGATCCCTGAAAGTTGGCCCCCAGGTTGATAGGGTTGTTAAGAAGGCGTACGGTGTGTTAGCTTTTATTGGTAGAGGGATTGAGTTTCGGAGCCAGGAGGTCATGCTGCAACTGTACAAAACTCTGGTGCGGCCGCATTTGGAGTATTGCATACAGTTCTGGTCGCCGTATTATAGGAAAGATGTGGAAGTGTTGGAAAGGGTGCAGAGGAGATTTACCAGGATGTTGCCTGGTATGGTGGGAAAATCGTATGAGGAAAGGCTGAGGGACTTGAGGTTGTTTTCGTTAGAGAGAAGAAGGTTAAGAGGTGACTTAATAGAGGCATACAAGATGATCAGAGGATTAGATAGGGTGGATAATGAGAGCCTTTTTCCTCGGATGGTGTTGGCTAGCACGAGGGGACATAGCTTTAAATTGAGGGGAGAGAGATATAGGACAGATGTTAGAGGTAGGTTCTTTACTCAGAGAGTAGTAAGGGCGTGGAATGCCCTGCCTGCAGCAGTGGTGGACTCGTCAACATTGAGAGCGTTCAAGTGGTTATTGGATAAACATATGGATGATATTGGAATAGTGTAGATTAGAGGGGCTTTAGATTGGTACCACTGGTCGGTGCAACATCGAGGGCCGAAGGGCCTGTACAGCGCTGTAATGTTCTATGTTCTATGTGCGGGTTAGGTTGATTGGCCATGCTAAATTGCCCCTTAGTGTCCTGAGATGCGTAGGTTAGAGGGATTAGTGGGTAAATATCGAGGGATATGAGGGTAGGGCCTGGGTGGGATTGTGGTCGGTGCAGACTCGATGGGCCGAATGGCCTCTTTCTGTGCTGTAGGACTTCTAAGATTCTATGATTCCCGCTGCCTCAGCAAAGCAACCAGTATAATTAAGGACCCCACGCACCACCTTCTTCTTTTGGGAAAAAAATATAAAAGTCTGAGGTCACGCACCAACTGACTCAAGAACAGCTTCTTCCCTGCTGCTGTCAGACTTTTGAATGGACCTCCCTTGCATTAAGTTGATCTTTCTCTACACCCTAGCTATGACTGTAACACTACATTCTGCACTCTCTCATTTCCTTCTCTATGAATGGTATGCTCTGTATAGCGCGCAAGAAACAATATTTTTCACTGTATATTAATACATGTGACAATAATAAATCAAATCAAATCAAAAACTTCTCCCGCACCAGTTTTTGAGCCTCACATTCATCTCTGTAAGGTGATCTGCCACTTTGCACATGGCTCACAGGGATTCTGAGGTTCTGATTTTCAGTTCAGTGCCGAGTTCCGAGTTCTGTCTGTGCAGAATCTCTTTAAGAAGTCGAACAACACCAGGTTAAAGTCCAACAGGTTTATTTGGTAGCAAAAGCCACACAAGCTTTCGGAACAGGCTGTTCCTTCGTCAGGTGGGTGGGAGTTCTCCTGACAAACAGCCTGTTCCGAAAGCTTGTGTGGCTTTTGCTACCAAATAAACCTGTTGGACTTTAACCTGGTGTTGTTAGACTTCTTACTGTGTTTACCCCAGTCCAACGCCGGCATCTCCACATCAGAATCTCTTTGCCAGCTCTACACGGTACTTACATAGACCGTGACCACTGGATCCTTCCCCACCCACTGCAACTCCCTCTCCAGCCCCGAGCAGATGTCCCAATCGCTGGCACTGGGCAGACATCACAGCCCTCTGGGCTCACGCTTTTTGCTGTAGTGAACAGTATGAAATGTGAAAGTAATGGGTTCGAATACAACGCTCCTTCAGTCTCCCCTTCGCTTAACAAATCTAGCTTTTGAGATTAACATGGATGGCAAAGTACATTCGAAGCTACGATGGTCTCATTAACAGACTTGTTTGTGTACTCTTTCTCAGAATTTCCCCAGATAATATTCAAAGGTGAGGTTTCACTTCACTTTGAGCAGTAATTCTGGTCCGGATTTCGAACCAATCTCATTTCATTCCCTCTGTATCGACCTGCTCACTGCTTCTGCTGAGTGTCAATATCTTAATATCCAACTCCCAGCTTCTAAACAGAATTACTTCCAAAACAGCCTCTGAGAGCCTTCTCCCGATTAGAAATCTCGTTAACAGGAACTCTCTTCCTCGATTGCTTGTGGACTATACTTCATTAACTTCGGTATTCTGAAATCTATGTTCTATCACCATTCTCTGGGTCTGTTTTGCTGGCTTGTTAAACTGACTTCATTGTCACTGACTTTCTCAATCTTGAACAGAACTGAGAGACAGGGACCTTCCCCCAGCTCCCTCACCAGGGACCTTCCCCCAGCTCCCTCGCCAGGGACCTTCCCGCACCTCCCTCGCCAGGGACCTTCCGCCAGCTCCCTCGCAGCCCTCAACATACACCTGCCACACCTGCCCTTTCTCTCCAATTTCCAAACTTGTTGCTGGGCAGATCAGGATTTCAGGAGCTGAAGTTAACCCCTAAATCGCCAAATATCTTTCTCAACATGAAATCTATCCACAGCTGCCCTCCAGACACAAAAATCATACATTAAATCTCCCTAAATCTATACCTTACTTCCAACATTTGATCATCCAAATATTAAGATTAATTAAAGGGAGGCGATTGCCGAGTGAGATTATCGCTAGATTATTAATCCAGAAATTTAGCGAATGTCCTGTGTTCAAATCCCATCATGACAAATGGTGGAATTTGAATTCAATTAAAAATATCTGGAATTAAGAGTCTTCTGATGACCATGAAACCATTGTCGGAAAAACCCATCTGGTTCACTAATGTCCTTTAGGGAAGGAAATCTGCCATCCTTACCTGGTCTGGCCTACATGTGACTCCAGAGCCACAGCAATGTGGTTGACTCTCATCTGCCCTCGGGGCAACTAGGGATGGGCAATAAATACTGGCCAGCCAGCGACCCACATGTCGATTGAATAACACCAGTTACAACAAAACTGGTTTAAGTTGCTTTCCTTCATGAGCTAACTTCAGTACCCATCGCAGTGGAGTCCTGACAACCTTCCTTAAACCTGTGAAATTCAGGAATTAAGAGAGTAAACTTCAGTTAAATAGTAAATACAAACAAAAAGTAGGTTTTTACTAAGAGGTTAAAACAGGCTTACTCTCCCAAACTTCTATCAATCAACTGGGCCTCAGGCCTCCTGCTCCAGGTGGGCCTCAGGCCTCCCGCTCCAGGTGGGCCTCAGGCCTCCTGCTCCAGGTGGGCCTCAGGCCTCCCACTCCAGGTGGGCCTCAGGCCTCCCGCTCCGATGGGCCTCAGGCCTTCTGCTCCAGGTGGGCCTCAGGCCTCCTGCTCCAGGTGGGCCTCAGGCCTCCCGCTCCAGGTGGGCCTCAGGCCTCCTGCTCCAGGTGGGCCTCAGGCCTCCCGCTCCGATGGGCCTCAGGCCTTCTGCTCCAGGTGGGCCTCAGGCCTCCTGCTCCAGGTGGGCCTCAGGCCTCCCGCTCCAGGTGGGCCTCAGGCCTCCCGCTCCGATGGGCCTCAGGCCTTCTGCTCCAGGTGGGCCTCAGGCCTTCTGCTCCAGGTGGGCCTCGGGCCTCCCGTTCCAGGTGGGCCTCAGGCCTCCTGCTCCAGGTGGGCCTCAGGCCTCCTGCTCCAGGTGGGCCTCAGGCCTCCCACTCCAGGTGGGCCTCAGGCCTCCCGCTCCAGATGGGCTTCGGGCCTCCCATTCCAAGTGGGCCTCAGGCCTCCCGCTCCGATGGGCCTCAGGCCTCCTGCTCTAGGTGGACCTCAGGCCTCCCGTTCCAGGTGGGCCTCAGGCCTCCCGCTCCAGGTGGATCTCAGGCCTCCCGCTCCAGGTGGATCTCAGGCCTCCCGTTCCAGGTGGGCCTCAGGCCTCCCGCTCCAGGTGGATCTCAGGCCTCCCGCTCCAGGTGGATCTCAGGCCTCCCGCTCCAGGTGGATCTCAGGCCTCCCGCTTCAGGTGGGCCTCAGGCCTCCCGCTCCAGGTGGGCCTCGGGCCTCCCGGATCAGGTGGGCCTCGAGCCTCTCCCCCCCCTCCCCTCCGCTCCAGGTGGCCCTCAGGTGGGCCTCAGGTCTCCTGCTCCAGTTGAGCATCGAATTCACAGCTAAGATCGATGTCAGCCTCCAGGGCTATGTCAGTGTTGATACTATTTTCTGTTATTCTGTACTAACTATAATATTCCAGTGTGTTAGCCAGGACAGTAAGTGCAGGCTCTCAGCATTTCCCCTCTGTTTATGCTTTGCAGGTTGAGGAACATCAGCAGTCCCTGCAGCAACTCTTCAATGATACTGTGGAGCAGAAGGATGCCTTGGCTAATCGCAAAGTCCTCACCATGAAGCGAATATCTCGGGCAGCAGTCCTGATCACTGCTCTGGGCAATGAGAAGGTCCCAACGTTCCAACTGGTTCTGTGTTTGACTCACAGAATAACATTGTTATAGCAGGACAGCGACGGAGAGGGCCATTTCTTTACTCTTTCATGGGATTAATGTATCACTGCCAATGCCAGTATTTATTGCCCACTACTGGGCCTCGATGAGGTGGTGGTGAGCTGCTGTCCTGAACCACTGCAGTCTGTGTGGCAGAGAGACAGCCTCGCTTGTCCCAAAACCATAAAATCCCCACCCAAGGTCAACGGATCTTTCCAGGGTCTGGTCCGCCCTTTGCCCACTCCGATTCCCGTGGCGGGCGGGGCGGTAAAATTCCTGTCAGAATGTGGGAATGACAAAGGGGAGGAGAGCGAGGCAGAAAGAATGAATGTGACAGAGAGAGGGGGATAAAGAGAGGGGGCAGCAGCAGGGGGAGTAGGGGAGTGAGATGGACAAAGAGTAAGAGTGACTGAAGAGTGAGGGTGAGGCAGAAAGAGACATGGAGGGAGAGTGGCGGAGTGAGTGAGGGTGAGGCAGAAGAGGAGTATGAATGACAGACAGTGTGAAGGGAGAGAGAGAATGAACGAAAGAGTCACATGAGAAAGGCAGAAAAAGAGATTGACAGAGATGAAAATAACAGAGCAAAAGAAACGGAGAGAATGAATGTGACAGAGGCAACTGAAAGGCAGAGAGTGAGAGCATTCCAGAGAGAATGAATGTGACAGAGGCAACTGAAACGCAGAGACTGAGAGCATTCCAGAGAGAATGAGACTAACTGGACAAGTATGGCAGATTATTGAGGGAGTGTGGGGAGTGAGTGGGTGAGGGGATTAGTGTCGAGGGTGTGGGGAGTGAGAGGGTGAGGGGATTAGTGTAGAGGGTGTGGGGAGTGAGTGGGTGAGGGGATTAGTGTCGAGGGTGTGGGGAGTGAGGGTGAGGGGATTAGTGTAGAGGGTGTGGGGAGTGAGTGGGTGAGGGGATTAGTGTAGAGGGTGTGGGGAGTGAGGGTGAGGGGATAAGTGTAGAGGGTGTGGGGAGTGAGTGGGTGAGGGGATTAGAGTAGAGGGTGTGGGGAGTGAGAGGGTGAGGGGATTAGTGTAGAGGGTGTGGGGAGTGAGAGGGTGAGGGGATTAGTGTAGAGGGTGTGGGGAGTGAGTGGGTCAGGGGATTAGTGTAGAGGGTGTGGGGAGTGAGGGTGAGGGGATTAGTGTAGAGGGTGTGGGGAGTGAGAGGGTGAGGGGATTAGTGTAGAGGGTGTGGGGAGTGAGTGGGTGAGGGGATTAGTGTAGAGGGTGTGGGGAGTGAGGGTGAGGGGATAAGTGTAGAGGGTGTGGGGAGTGAGGGGGTGAGGGGATTAGTGTAGAGGGTGTGGGGAGTGAGTGGGTGAGGGGATTAGTGTAGAGGGTGTGGGGAGCGAGAGGGTGAGGGGATTAGTGTAGAGGGTGTGGGGAGTGAGGGTGAGGGGATTAGTGTAGAGGGTGTGGGGAGTGAGGGTGAGGGGATTAGTGTAGAGGGTGTGGGGAGTGAGGGGTTGAGGGGATTAGTGTAGAGGGTGTGGGGAGTGAGGGGTTGAGGGGATTAGTGTAGAGGGTGTGGGGAGTGAGGGTGAGGGTATTAGTGTAGAGGGTGTGGGGAGTGAGAGGGTGAGGGAATTAGTGTAGAGGGTGTGGGGAGTGAGAGGGTTGAGGGGAGTGAGGGTGAGGGGATTAGTGTAGAGGGTGTGGGGAGTGAGAGGGTGAGGGGATTAGTGTAGAGGGTGTGGGGAGTGAGAGGGTGAGGGGATTAGTGTAGAGGGTGTGGGGGGTGAGGGGATTAGTGTAGAGGGTGTGGGGAGTGAAAGGGTGAGGGGATTAGAGTAGAGGGTGTGGGGAGTGAGAGGGTTGAGGGGAGTGAGGGGATTAGTGTAGGGGGTGTGGGGAGTGAGAGGGTGAGGGGATAGTGTAGAGGGTGTGGGGAGTGAGAGGGTTGAGGGGATTAGTGTAGAGG